>NW_008794879.1:1839044-1860313 GCF_000699145.1 Aptenodytes forsteri | reverse complement strand
GGCCCCCCGGGGGAGCGGGCTGGGAGCGGGGCCCCGCTTGGTGCCGGGGGTCGCGCCCGGCGGGCGTGGAGAGGAGCCGGGCCCTGGCGCGGGCCCTGGGGGAAGAGGTGTGCGGGCAGCCTGCGTGGCCCTGCCGAGGGGTAGCTTGTGTGCTGGTAGCCCCGGGAGCTGCCTGTTTTCTCTCTGTTTTGTCCTGTGGCAGAGGAAACTAGTGCTGATGTAGTGGCATGTTTTGAGGCGTTAAGAGAGGCCATCAGAGAAACGTGTATTGTGTGTTTGCCCTGGTCCCGCTGTGTTTACTGCCGTGGGTGAGTTCAGTGGATAGTTCAGGATTAATCAAAAGGAGCAGGATGGAGAGAGCTGGAAGCTAAGAAAGCAGTTTCTACAAGGAGGAAGATGGGAGTGTGAAAACAGGAGAGAGAGTCGCTTGATTTTTCTGTCCTTTCTTACCAGCGGATAAGGTGCTTGGGCTAGTATTAAAATACTCTGTAAAACCAGGGTTTGTCACTTGCAAGGATAACTTTCTGCCATGTTAGGAACTTAATTCAGCACGTGTTACCATTTGCTCTATCTTACCTAATTTCTCATTTCTCTGTTTAATCTTAAAATGTTTTGACAGAAATGTTATAGTAGAATTCAATACTTGTGGTTAATAATGCTGGCATCTAGTTGGTAGCTTGGTGCTGGACAACGGCATACATGATGGATTTTCGGTGTGCCGTCACAATATTTTGCAGACTTCTTTTTTTGTGCAAGTATGTGTGCTTCTGTATTAGAAGAATTTTCTTCCCTGAATCCACTAGCTTTTTTTTGTTTGTTAAAATTTAGTAGGGGTACCAGTTTCTTTCTCTCTCTCTCCCCCCCCCCCCCCCCCTTATAAAAATACATATTTTCCCAGGAGGGTGGAGATGCTGGATTTCTTTATGATTAAAGATGCAGTTTCTAACAATAGTGAATGAAATGAGCATTGATCACAAAGTTGTTGTTAGTGATGTGGGATTATGCAGTCTGTAAGTCTCTGCTATGATGCAGAGTATCCATGATACACTCTTACAGTAGTAGAATACAAGTTTTTCTAGCTTGAACAGGTTAAAATTACAGAAGTGATATTGTGTGTTGTTCTTCAGTGTTTTTCAGTGGTAAGTGCATGGACTGTTATAAAAGGTGGTGATGTTTGCTAAAAAGACATTTCAGTCCTGGAGCAGCCTTTTCGTTAAGACAGAGAAAATTTGAAAGTAGGTTTCCTTGTAAGTATGTTTCTGATGGAGGCTATATCATAAATTTTTCTGTTGTGTGTTAGGTTCTGTTTGTAGCAGGGAAAATTACATTCCCTTGCTTGCATATTTGTTGATATTTTTAGAAGGAGTGACTGTTAATGAAACCAGGCTTAATATTTTCTCTCAGAAGCAGATTCATCAGTGTTTGTTCTTTCTAGTTATGTTTCTAACATGCCTAGTTAGAAAAAAAATGGGAATAATTGTCTGTCTTTCCTGATAAGTGAGTGTGAGTTTTGGTAATTCTGTACTGTGGATGTAGACTCCTCAGGTGTGTGTGCACGCACACACATGCATGAGTGAAACCATGAGAACACTGAGATTAAAAATTACATCTGTCACTATATCCTTGTGATATATTTTTATTAAAAATCTGGTCCGTCTCTTAATTTCTCAGTGATTCTCCTCTTACTTCATCCTTTAGATGTTTTGTTGTAGTCAACTTTAATTATAGAGTTAGAATAACTCATGTTAGTATGGGAGGTGTGCTTTCCCAACTTCGTGGAAAAGAGGTTTGGAGACAATTTTGTTAGAAATCTGGAAATCCTTAGAAATGAAATATTAAAAAAAAAAAGTAATTTTTGTTTTAGATCTGCATGGTGTCATTAACAGCTGACAGTTTTTGATCCAATGTGACTAGTTTGGGAAGGGCTGTCTTGGAAGAATATGGTATAGGGAAAAAGCAAGCTTTAATCATGTTTAATAAGTGATATCTCTTCTGTGTGTTTCCTTTAAAACGGTCCGTCCTCAAAGTTACAAACAAGATTTATTGATTGCTCCTGACAGAATCTGGATGCTGTACTAGTTTTATGATGTGAAAGGATGTCTCTGGGAGGGTAAATGCTGGAGAATTTGGAATTCCAAAGTCTTGGGACTTTAAACAGGCCATGAAGCATCTTATGGAGATTTAAGCTTACTTTCTATTGGGATTTCTTGACTGTTTTCTACGGTGTAATAATCCATAAAATACAATTGGTTGTTTAAAAAGAAAAGAGAGATTTTGTTATCCTGCAGAAAAAGTCTGACCACAGCCTGCCTTTTCACTGTGCTCTCATTTCACACGAGCTCTGGGCTCACATTTCTCCTGAATTCAGGAAAATGGGCACAACTAGAACTTGAATTATTGTTGCTTTTTCTTGAAATGTTCATTCAGTGTTTAAGAGACTTTGTTGGTAATACTGTCAAGAGTAGCTGCTAGTGTTTATCCACCTCTTGCTTTTGCCAGTTGCTTCTAACTTTTCAAAACCAGTTTTGTTCTGTGATTTGGTGTTAAGAGACTAGCTATTCTCTGCCTTTGGTTTTCTAGAATGCAACATGAGGTCATCCCCTGGTCTTGGATTTCATGTTGTTCCCTTTATAGGAGCGACATGCTGTTTCTCTGGGTTAGCCCCTCTGTTGAGGAGTATGTGGTGGTGTAATATTTGGCAGCCTACAAGGAGCAGGTAGGTAATCTTTTTTTATACTCTAGAAAGTATACCAGAAGATATATTGCATATTACAGATTTTTTTTCTGTGGACGTGTATCTGGCAATGATTGTCTCGTATGGTAGTAGACACCACCCAGGACAGCAGAAAAAGAGAGAATCACAGCTTCAGGGATATCATTAGAAGACCATTTTTTGCAACTTTTGTGAAACCAGGTTGCTGCACAGTTGCATGCATACAAGGGCCTGGCTTCAGGTTCCCTACACCTGGCAGCTCCAGGGGGCTCCCAGCGCCACACTGCCTGCACCACTTAGTTCTTGGTCTTGCATACTCTGCACCCCACTCCCAGCCCTAGTTCCATACTTCGTTTCTTATTTTCACTAAGGGATGTATTCTTTTAGCTTCAGAGAGCTAGCAGAAGTGCAAGTGGTGGTTGTTTTTGATGGTGCCCGTTTGTCAGCATTTCTTATGAATCAGCAAAGCTCTGCAGTTAATCCTAGTCCCATGTGAAGTAAGGTTGTGCATGGATGGTGGTAACAAAGCTAGGAAGGGAGAGCAGTGACTGTCAGGACCATGTAGAGTTTCCAAATGTTCTCTCCTGGCTTCAAGCTCCTTGTATTCAAGGGAGCTGGAGTCTCAGTGCTCCCCTTTTTTGTGTGTGTATGTATAAATATCTTGCATAGAGATCTTTAAATCAAGTGCTTATTTGTAATAGAAGAGTAAATAAGTACATCTTAAAAAGAAATACACAGAACTTGGTCTTTGAAATTCCAGAAATCCTAGAGTTACACTTGAATACATACCAACCAATTGAAAACAGCTAATGTAAGGGTCATGTTAGCTCTAGTATTCTAGCTGTACAATGAACAGATTGGGAGTCTGAGCTGATGACATTTTCTGCATGATCATGATACAAAACATAAATAAAACTTTATCCATAACAAACTTTTTGAAAACTTTAAAAACAAGTAATTTCTGCCCCTCATAATAATGCAATAGCTGTGTCATACTTGAGCTGCAGAAGGGTACTATGAACTTCTGTCAAGACAAATAACACTCAGCAGGTGATGTGTAACTTTTAATATTTAATGTAGTTTCAGTTATAGAATTGCCACTAATGCAGAATTAATCTATTTTTGCATGTAAAGCTTTTAATTCAGGTAACAAGACTACATATTTTTCATACGAAGTACTCAAGATACTGTGTTGGTGAAGTATTACATTTGATAATGAAACATGCACCTGTGAGACCAGTTATAACTTGCTGCCTTCTGATGCATTGTAATACTTTGCTTACGTCTTCTCCAAACATGGAATTTTGCTATTCCACAATACAGAATAATCACAAATTATTTCAGATGTTGCTGCTACTTAGATCTGTTTTGTAGAAAATAAATCCAGATTAAGTTGTACATGTAACATAAAACAGTGCGGTTTTTTTAATTTGCACTAACATTTGACTCTGACAAAGTGTTTTCTGACTGTATATGTCAAAGTGTTGCTTACTGTTGTTAGTTGTACTCTATGGTAGCGTATTAATGCATATAACTACAGGTGTAGTGCAGTATCTGAAAACAAGTTAGTGTAATAATTTAACTAGCGAGAGCTGTGTTTAGGACACAAAAAATGTTAATGTTAAAAATAAACAGCTGCAAATGTTATTAGAAACATTGTAACAGAGTAATTTGCTTTATTATTAAACTGTTGTTTGCTTTTAGTAAGAAACTGAATCATCATTTAATAATAAAAAGAGCTGGACACATCAGTGATATTTTAACTGGCAAGATACTTACTGGTTTTGAGGAAGCTAGGTTTTAATTTTAAAAAAAGGTTTCTGGCTCTGATGGTTTAGGAAACATACTGTGTGTGAACCAATATGCTGCTGTCCCTGCAGAGTCTGTGAACAAGGTCCTCCAAAAATATGTGTAAAGAGAGACCATTTTTTCTCTCAGGTTTGTGATACGAAGTAATGCCATAGATCAAATATTCTTTAGGAAACAAGAGAAAAAGATTAGATTTAAATGATCAGTGTTGAAAGGTGGATAGCCAGTATCTTAAGCAGAAAAACTGGAACAGAACTGTGATACTTCTAACATCATTGGGTGGGGGTGAAGCGAGAAGACAGTGGTGAAATAACTCTTACTTCCAAATGTTTGTTTGAACTAATGGTGACTAGAAGGGATTCAGGGGAGGTTTAGAGCGCCATGCAAGTTGCTTGAGCAGTTCTGGACAAATAAAATTCGTACACGTTAAATAAAAGGAAGAAAGCTTTTCAAATACCTTTGCATGTTTACATTACTGATAACATTTGAGGAAGGGTTGTGGGTGTCACTGTTCATAGTTGCGTCTTTATTGTTGTTACTTCAGTTGCTGTTAAGAAATACAAAAAGTGTTACTACATTCAAGAAGCTGCTGGACACAGCAGCAGATTTGAAGAACAACACTCAAGAGTTGGGATGTGCCAGAATTTGGTTTCACAGACAGCACTAATTCAACCTCCTTTGAGTATCTGCCTTGTGTAATTACACAGCTGCATATTGTCTACTCCATAGCACGCCTGCCTCCTTTAGGGTGCGCAGGAGGGGTTTGTATGTTAGACCACTGCTCTGTGTTTGGGAGTGTACAGCAAATGAGCAGGTAGAGGCATTACAGAAAGAAAGGATGGTCGAGGTGTTGACAGTGGAGTGTTGTTGTGGAGAGTTAGATCAACCCTCCTGTCGTCTGCTGCAGAGTTATGTGAACTGCTAGGCAAATCACTTCAGCAAGAATTCACAGGTGGCTGTTAGCTGTTTGTTCCTTATGTTATGAAGGCCTGATCTGGGATTTTGAGATCTGAGCATTCATGACTGCAGCTGTAGTAACTGAGTGATAAGCTTTGAAAAAACAGTTAACTCCAGAAAATCAAAGATTCTGAAAAATCCATCCTTTGGCATCTCAGATTGGGCAACTGGATTCAGTGGACTTGCAGTTTTAATCTTCATATGCCTTGGTTTCCCTCTATTTCAAGAGAAGGAAAATACTGCTTAGAAGTGCTGTTAAAGTTCATTCATTGATATTTGTGCTGCACTGAAATGCTATAGTGAAATGCTTGCAGGGAAAAGGCAGTGAGAAAATTCGTAGTCAATGCAAATTTTTCAAAGTGTGTGATAAAGGCTCAGGCTGACCAGTGATGATAAAACAAATAGAGACTTTTCTGTTTGTTTACTGAACACCATATGCCCTGGTGCACTGAGCAAGGTGGTGTTTTTCTAGAAAGGAATATAATTGTGTTAGATTGCATTTCCTATGTATTCTGATCATGGATCAATACTAGGAATGTATATTTTAATATGAGCAAGGTTGTGAGTTTTCATGGTTTTTGTTCTTGGAATCACATGGACTAAATCCTCCATACACAACGCATTCTTCCCTCTACAGGATTTAGAATAGATAAGCAGGTTTGGTAGCTGTAGGTTCTGAAAATGGAGTCATAATGGAGAAGAGGTAGACAAGCTTAACTATAGGCAGCAATGTTGCTCACCCATTCAGAAACAGCATTATAAGGCACTGTGAGCAGCTCAGGCACATTGAGTTTGGAGAACTCAAAAAGAGTGCTGTTAGTGACCCAGGACACATGTGAGGGGGAATTACTGCATGGATGGAAACTGAAAAGGAGTTTACCTCAAAGGCTGATACGGAGAGGGAATCTGAAAGAAAGGCATCATCTGCATAAGAGTCTGAAATCCCCCTTTCCAAATACAAGAAGATATTTCATTAATTCAAGAGGGTGATTAAAACTGAAGTGTTTTTTCATACAGCATGTAATGAGATTGTGGAGAACTTTTTCACTGAAGGTTCTTGAGGCTACCTCATATCCAGATTAGACAGTTAAAGCTTTGGATTTTATCTTAAACTTTATACGCTAGGTCTCTTAACTGTTTCAGATTCGAATGTGGCTGTCAAGTATCTCAAATCTTATGTCCCATTTGGTTCCTACACCTTTCCCTGAAGCATCACCTGAACATCTGGTTTGAAATTACTTCTATTGTTTTTTGTACATATGGTCCTTATGGTTATCCACATTTTTATCTCTGCATAGCATTATTACAATTAATTTTGACAGAATGAAGTAAGACCATTTTGAATTCAGTTTGGAGCATAGACACAAGCTCATTAGTTTCACTGTTTTAGAATATATGTATAAACCCAAGGTTTCAGTTTAGAGCTATTTAAAAAGTTTTATTTGGCTTATTGACATTTACTAAGTTGGTAAGTGAGGTCTGTACCAAGTGAAAATTGTGGGGCATCATCATAGAAGTGTCTTTGGCTTTAATATGATTTTTATCACTCACATAACTGCTCTTTATCCATAGAGCAGTTTTGTGTTTCAGAATTGTGTTTCAGAGGTGTGTGCAGGTGATGGCTTGATTTCTGCCACTTGAAGTCATTGGTTCTAGTTTGGAATTAATTTTTAGGTACGCGTAGAAGTCACTGGAGCCTCCGACATATTTGGAAAAATTTATTTTTGTTTTCAGCCCCCTAGGTTTGTTCTGAGAATGTAGTTTGAATGAGTGTTAAGGGGAGGATGGATTTGTTTGACGTAATTTTTATCTTTTTTAATGTTAAAATATTTAAATAATTTTTTAGGCTTAGTCTGATTTGTCTTTGTACGAGAATTCCTCTTTTTATTGCCCATTTGTCACCCTGCAGTGAATTTCATGAGTGTGTTAATTCTTTCTATGGTGGTTGCTTTACTTGGAGCTTCTAGGAGACTTTCCCTAAAAGTCACCCCATTTTCAGTTGGAGACCTGGGTAAAACTTTTTTATTACAACTAAACAGGGAACCTGAACACAGGAGACCATGATGTTTCTCCCATTTGCACATGGGATATCAGGTGGAGAGTTTATGTCTTGCCAGAAGGCACTCAGGAAAATTTCCTAAAGATAGGAATTAGTGGTCTTGTACTCCATTGCAGTGAGTTTTATAGCTGCAAGTCCATTGTTCCAAATTTTTGACTCATTGGGACATTTCAGTGGCATATACTGTTTGCAGCTATCACTGCATACAGCTTCCCTATAGTATTTTAAGTTTGGTTTTATTTTCAGTATTTGCATAGAATTTCACATTTTTATCAAAATGCTACTGTTCCTGTTCCACATTTGATTTGGATCATCTCACTGTCATCACTGACAAAATCTAGCTGAAAAAAATCCCAGGTTTTTTAAAATATATTGCAGAAGTAAGATGAAGCATCAGACAAAGTTTTAAAAAAAAAAAAAAATCATAACTCCATTTTTTTTTTCTTACCTCAGGTCAGATTTGGTCTTCCCCCATCACTTCTGCCACTTCCTGGTGCCAGATTCTTTTTGGGAGGCAATGTTTCTTGTCTTGACTGACAAGAGGTGCTGTCTCTGGTAGGATAAATTATCTTCTTTCCTTCTTTTTGTCTTTGATCTCTTGTCTTGAACCCTCTTATTTCCTTGTCATTGTTCTTCCTTCCCTTTGCTGTGTTCTCCCTCTCCCACTTTCCTCCTTAGAGTGCTCTAGGGTGGGATTTTCAAAAACACCTGGGGAAGCTGTAGACCCATGTTGGGTTCAAGTGCAACAGATGATTAATGCCTGCCTCTGTAAGCCTCTGAAAAGCAAAGCTCTGGTGTTTCTTGGTAGCACAACTAGCCCTCGCTTATTTCAGAAAATGGCTATTGCTGAAAATGTTTTTAGGCAGCTGTTTCTCTGACCTGCTAGAGATGAATTTGTGTTTTATTTTTGTTTGTTAGATGAGACTAGGTGGCTTTAGTAGTGAAAATTTTACTTACTAGTCTAGGTTGTGACTGATGAATTCTTTAATTATTTGTTGAGGAGAGTAATTGTTTACAAAACTCTTCAGTAACAGTTGATTCCCAGTGTAAATGTTATTTAAGCTCTGACTTCTGTTAGCTTATTGATACTAAAGCAGCCAGTATTCTTGGCTGAAGGCCATTACTATTGGCCAGCTCCCTTAGACTGTATTTACCCTAAAGAATTGAAAGGATGAGGTGAAGTCTTTATGTATAAACAGTTAGTGTAGAAATTAGCATGAATTAATGTAACAGATGGGATAAAGAATATCAATATTCATTTTGAGAATATCAATATTCATATTAGGATTGTAATTTTAAACCAATTTCTGAACAAATTCTGCACCTCCACAGACCAACAGAGTTGCTCTCCAGATACTTGATAGTATGGCAGGAACTTCATGGAAGCTTCTGCAAGTAAACATCTGGGTGCGTGCCTAGAACAACAGTAGAGTTACTTGGAGGCTGAATGGAGACATCCTGAAGGTGGCTGGTTGGAGAGCAGTGCTGTGAGCTGTTAAACAGGTGATATTTTCTGGATACCTATCTCAGGTATCCTAGCTCCAGCAGCAGTAGATCATGCAAGATTTTCAAGGTCAGAAATGCCTTAGGGTGTAGTCATGTAAGGACTTCTTGTGTGATTGTCAGTAACTTCTGTCTTTAATTCCAAATAAATCGTTCTGGTAAGAAACAATGTTCAGTTTTACTGGTAATATATTTTTTGCATAACTTATCAGTTTGTGTGTGTATTAGCTGTACGTGCCTAGAAATTGTTGTTCACCTGGAATGAATTTGAAACTGCTGGGAGTCTGACTATAAACTTTTGTCAGTTGGACTTTCTTTTGTGATACTTAGAATGAAATTAGCTCTGAAGAAATCTGTGGTTTGGGCACAAAGGCTTGTCTGTGCTCAGGATACCATCACCTCACTTTCACTTCAACAAAGCAAATGTTTGAATTATTGCAAATACTTGCAAATGCTTTTAATATAGGCAGTAATGATGAGATGTGCCTAACACAAATGGTAGTTAGTGTACAGGTATTATATGTATATCAGTATGCAAGCTGAGGTGTGGATTGTGTCTGCAAGTGGAAAATCTCTGTAGTGAGAAACACCTTGTGATTCACTGATGAAATCAGGTCTGAGAGCAGCTTCACTAAGAGTAGTAGTTGTGGAACATAGGTCACAAGTGGACAGACATAGTTCTACCACTGCAGTTTCCAAAGTTTCTTCTGACTTTATTTCTTTACTTTCCGAAAGTAAATAAAGCCACTAACTTGAGCACCTGAATTATTGTTAGTATTATTTTTCACATGTCCAGAGTACTCTCTCCCTAAACCTAGCTGTGGAAAATGAGGTAAGATTGGGAAAGAGAATTCAGGATGCCCTTGAATAAAGACACCTAAGTTTTGCAAAAGTAAACTGTAGAGAATGCAGAGCTTTCTATGTCATGACTAAACTTTTTTCAGTCTAGCTGTGCGTAAGATAGCTCAGATGATCTTAATTCCATACCTGTCCCCTGCTATCGTTTGTACTATTCTGATAAGATGAAAATGTCAGTAAGTGTAGTTTGATCTGTGACTGTACAGATGGAAGTCGGTTAATTCTGCTGTAAACCATGACCAATTTTTTTTTTTATTGTTTAGACTTTTATTTGTTAATTATATTAATTAGATAACCTTACAGATTTAAGAAGATGGAGTAGAAGCTGTGCAGAGTGTCTTGACTCAGGAGAAGGTCAGATACATTTTCCAGCTCTCTTCTCCCTTGGTTATCTTCAATTTTGGAAAACTGCAAAGGTGGATAAACCTATTTGCCCTCCTGAATGCAGAAAGAATGGATGCTATGATCTGCCACTATGTTCTCCCAGGTTGTTTTGGCGTAAAGCCTGTGAATTGCCAGGCAGGATCTGACAGCTTACCAAGTGTTCCTTATTCTGGAAGACTTCTGTGAGGAGCTGAGAAAACAGCTTGAGATTTTGCTATAGAAGAGTGGCTTTATAAGTGAAGATTTAGAAATGAAGATTCCTTAGAATATAACCTTCACTTTATAAGTGACGATTCCTTAGAATTAATTGACTGTAATTAGTCGAATTTGTAGTGGTAGAGGTTGCTATAGATAACATTCTTGTGTTATTCCAAAGTGCTATCTGAAGTTTATTTAGAAGCAGAGGATCTGCAGGATGCAAATTCTCAAGTTTAACTGATGATGTCACATTAAAAAAAAAAATATATAAATGGAGGCTTTTAATAGGTTTTGGGGTTGTTTTGTAGTCTCTTGTATTATCCAGCTCTTAAGTATTGGAGCCAGTTACTGGGAGGTATCATTCTCATTGTACCTCAAAGCTCAGTTAATATTTTGTTCCTGGAAGCATTAGGAATTCAAGGAAAGTGACCAGAAAGCTGAAGGAGTGGATTGTTAAGAATTACATGCCAGAATACAGTTATCTAGCCAAGAATAAAGTACTTCGGGGTGATAATTGATTGAGGTGCAGGACTCCAGACTCTAGCTTTCAGGAATACCATGATGTATTTTTTCAGAGCAAATATTTTATGTCAACAGCTGATGAATACTATTTGTAGTGCTTGCATTAAACTTTGTGTTGAGCTACTTCCAAACCTATTTCTCCTTTCTCCTGATGTCCTTATTCACAAATTAATGCTTTTGAAGAAAGCAGACACTTTCTTAAGTTGTGTAAAATGACATTGCATTGAATGTCCCTAATCTCTAAGATGACGCTGCCTGCACGCTTTTTCATAGTGCTAAGCATTTGGAGATCTTGGCAGTGTATAGTAATTGTAAAGGTCCATACAGTTCTTCCAGTTAATCCAGGAACTCTAGAGAAGCTGCTGAGACTCTGAGGAATGTCTCAGAAATGAGAAACTACAGAGGAAATACTTTGAATGATCTGATGACCTATATTCAAGATAAAGCAGACCTTATGGGTAAAGAAGACTAAAGAAGTTGTGTGTAAGTAGTAGGGTTGTGAATCCTTTTGTTTTCCTCCTGCAACAATTGTAAGGCGTCTTTTAATTATACACAAGAAAAATGGACTCACTATTGGCTGTATCGTAGGCTCTAAGTTGCTGTATGTGAGTCTGTTACCTGTACTAAAAGATGTCTGCAAATCCAGAAAAAGCTTCAAAACTCTACATGTAAAATACATTTTATGTGGACAGTATTTCAGGTGCAGTGTCATACGTCTTTCTTCCTGAAAAATTAATGCAGATTTGTAAACTTTGGGAAGGTAAGAGGTGCTGAATTGCTTCTGAGTTTCATTGGTCTGCTGAGAGGTTTATCAGTGAAGTAAGGTAGCTGCCAGCTCTAGTACATGCGGAAGAGTCTGGAAGGAAAGTAGTTAACACTTACTGTTTCCTGTAGGAGCTGGTGTGTTGTAACAGTCGATAGAGAGCTCAGAAAAGCTGTTAAAATAACAATTGGCTTAAAGTTGTACCAGGAATGTGGACATTCTGTTCTGCTGAATGGGCTGAAGGTCTCTCTTCATCCCTGCTCCCCAGTGATGCCACCTTGAAGACTGCCGCGGTAAATGGATAGAGTTTCACTCTCATACCCAACCTCAGTTGTGGGTATCTGTAGACTAGAAGGCTGTGCTATTTTCATGGTAAAACTGGTTGCATATTTGACATGCATTCCCAAATCAAACTTGACAATCCAACACAGTGTGCAGTGACACAGTCTTAAAAAATATTTATGTGTTTAAAGAAGGTACTAACTACAGAAGATGCAAGTATGAGGGTGAGTGTTTTTGCTCATAAACATCTGAACTTGAAATAGCTCAGCAGTTCAGTGGGCGAAAACTACCTTTCTGTGTGGAATTCAAGCAGAGTCCAGTGGGAAATGGAGAACAGAGCTAATGAGTTAGTCTGAAAATGTAAAGAAAAAGTTGTGGCTTTCAGTGTTATGAACGCACTATGTCTGTGCCTCCAAGATGCAGAAATGGAGGTAAAACAGTGAAAATATCTCTGGTGTCTCCACCTTCCCCAGCTTCATTATCTAGGTTTTCTTCAGTAGTAGCTTTACATTATAGTACTCAATTCTTTTTTTCTAATATGCAGATCATTTAAAAACTTCTTTCAGTGAAGATCTGTCAGTTTTGTTTGTACGGTTGATTTTTGCCTTATCCTTAAAATACTGTTTCATGCATTTTGTAACTGCAGCATGGCATCTGAGCCTATAGTAAGGAGTAGTGAGACCTAATGGGTTTTGACGCTCCCTGTCCTTGTTTCTTAAATTACGAAGTGAGGTATGTTTTACCTGTTTTGATAAAATGCTGTATTATTAGGCACCTGCTTTATTCTTGTAGTTCAGCAAATAAAAATAAACATCTCTATAAATCACTGCCTGTTATTTTCATTTAGAAAAACGTCTTTTGTTAAAGCTCAATTTCAAAAATTTTTAGAACTCTGTGGGGAGTAAGATATTTTTTTGTTTGTTTGTTTTGGAGTTGTCGTTCAATCATTAAATTAGGTTCCTATACTAAGTATTCCTCTGCAACTGTAAGTTTCAGACTGTTTTCATCTGGCTGTTGATCCTTTGTGCAAATGCAGTTTTCCAAATGTTTTTGACATTGTTTAATTCTGAATGTCTTGTTTGAGAGCAAGGCTGAATGACTCTGACTGTCTCCTATTCAGAGCAAGGATGAGGGGCTGCAGAAGGCTTTTGTCTGAAGCAAGGTGATGGGAATTGTGGTACCTGTCTGACTCCTGTTGTGTAGGTCACAGTGCTTGGCAGTTTGCTTCATTAAAGTTTAACATGAGGATTTGAGAGATCCGAGTTTTGGCAGGATAGAACAAAAATCTCATTTTTTGGTCTTTATTCTGCCTTTTAGTGTTTCTACCTGCAACAAAACAGTTACATTGAAACCGCAGTGATTGTTCTGTTCAGGGTTGTTTCCCCCTCCAGTTGAAAATAGGAGCTCTAAATACTGACCTTAATGTATCTTCAGTTTCTACAGATAAAAATAGCGATTGTTTTTTTTCCTCTTTGAAATTGTAGGTGGCTGCTTTCAGTTCTAGAAATAAAAATGAACTCTCCTTTCCTGTCCTTAAATTTTTTAAGATGATTTTGATTTTATGGCAAAATAATAGTGAAGCTGATGAACTTATATTTCATGTTTTCTGCAGTAAATTGATCCCTTGTTATCTGGTTTGACAGACTTTCAATTTTTTTTCATACTTGTCCCAAATGATGCTTTTCTTTTTAGTGTGTTGGATTAAAAATCCAATTGTGTAGTGTTTTTCCTAAGAATCAGGTTTCCTTTGAGGACAGGTTTGAACAGAAATATTTTTAAGCTGTTTTTCTTAAATTAAAAAAAAAAGTCTTGTTTAAGAGATTGAGCTAATTACACTAAAAAGACTAAGTACTGTGATTTGTATATCAGTGATGGCTTTTAGTGTTTAATGATAGATTGAAAGTTATTTAGGAAAATGTTCTGACTCGTTATTTTCAAATAGTTAGGGTGGTTAGTAAATTATTCTGAAAAGTAAGTTGGATATATGTGTAAAGGATGGATGGGACTGTCAGGGAAGTGTTCAGAAGGTAATATTCTGATAATCTTTGGTTCTTTATGTATATCTGGTATAAGAGGAGAAGAAAAAAGAAACTACAAGTAATAAAGCTAAATTAAACTCTTCCTAATGAGAGGAGGAGAGAGAAAGGTAGGTATTTGGTACGGCTGGCAAATGGCTGGGTTGCCAATCCAGGGGACGTATGAGCAATTAGCAAAGAAGTATGTGCCATGGAGAATCAGAAAGGAGAGAGGAATGGAACAAACTAAAAGCCTGACCAAAGTAGGCATGAAACCTTTTTTGCTTTAGGTTACTGCATTTCCCACAGCACTTTTCTGGTGTAGCTTTCACATTATCAGCAATTGTAGATTCTGCAGGCATGTTCTCTGTAACAGAGTGGGAGTAAAAGCAGTTGCCAAGGCAGTCTGTTTATGTTCATAGTAAGAAAAATGCCTGAGAAAGCCCAGGGTAGAACATTGCTACTACTTAAATATATATGTTGTAGGTTTTTAACCTCCTATTGTCATTTTTAAAAACAAATTTATGTTATCATTGTGTTTTGTGTTCAGAGAAATTAAATTATTTTTACAAGTTCCTAGACCTCTTGTGGTGTTAAGGAAAGATAAATTCCTTTTATGACATTGTGGTGCCATTCAAAATGGTGATTCTGAAGGTAGGCTGTAAGTTTGAAAGTGTTCTTGTGCTCCTCACTGTAAACTTAGTTGGGTGATAGGGAGGAATCTAGGTATGGCTAAGTCTGTGTATTTCCAGACCACCTTGTGCAGGTCTTTACTGTAAGTTTCGGCTATCGCAAGGTATGTTGTAATCGCAAGGCATTACTGTGAGAGCTGGAACACTTGCTGCATGAAAACTTTTTTGTCTTTCACTTCTAGCTCTGTGGTTGCCCAGCTAGTGCTGCCTTGCTTCCTGCATTGCTGCCTGTGCTAAATCTTACCTCTTCTCTGCTGCAGGGGAGAAAAGCTTGCCACATTTGCGTATTTGGGGAATGTTTAAGTATAAGAGGGTCAGGAGTGAGTCTGATAGTGCAAAAGGAAGTAAAGCTGAGTGTGTATTCCAGACACCAGACCTATGCATAGGGTGTACCTAAATAGAGTATTTAATTTCTGCTAAGTGTTTTGCAAAGGTAAGAATTTACAAGGAAAACTGATGAATTTTGCCTGTGCCAGGTGTGTTGAGTATTGATGTTTTTCTCTTATCTGCCTGAAACAGTGGCTCAGAAAAAGGAGTCAAGACTATCAAGTCTTCAAGCGCTCTAACTTCTCTGCTCAGTTGAGCCATACTACTTAGTTCTCTCCCATGCCTGATTGGACATGTGTCTTGTTCTCGTCGTTTGTTTTTCCTTTTTTTGTCACTCTTCTTAAATAACATGCTAAACCAAAATATGCAAAGGTTTATTTTCTGAGAAGGCTACCCCTTAACTCTTGCAGGGCTCAGCAGAGAAGTACCAGTTCTTCTGTTTAATTTCTTTTTTAGGATTTTCTCAGTGTTTCTTCATGTTTTTTACACTATAAAACTCATTGGTGTGTGATGTTCTTTCCCCCAGCCCAGTTCTCTTTCAGTTGGTGTTTGCCTGAGCTGCATATTTCTGTTGTCTCTTTAGTCCTGAAAGAAACTCAGGAACCTGGTCCTGTCCTATTAAATGAGAAACTTTGCCATTAATTTTATTAGATACAGAACTTAGCCCAGTGCTATTACTGTTATTTTCTTGCCCTGGCACTGTTTACAACTTCCTCAGTTTAAGTATTTTTCTGTTAATAGAATTCACATGCTGTTTGCCATTTTCCAGATTAACAGAGCTGTTAAATAAGATCATGTCTGGTGCCAGTTCCCTTTGCTGCCACATTACAAACTTTCTGCGCTCTGATAAATGTGTTGCAATTTGTTTAATTTTAATGTGTTTACAGTACGTTAGCAGGCTTTTATGTTGTGATGGTTTTGATGGTCAAATTAAATTACATTAATTGAATGATAAGAGACATGTGAGACAGTATCAAATATTAAATTAGAAATCCAAATACACTTGATCAAAAATCCTTGCAATGTGTGCTGTCTCTAGTTCTACTTTAAAAGTCTTAAACATGTCTGGCAAAACCTTTCACTGTGAATCAGTTCTCATGATACATTAAGAACTCTGCTGGTTTCTAAATGTTTAGATATGTTAAATGTAATATGCTATTCAGAGAAGATACCTGACATTTTTTGTTGAAAGTATAGAAGTCTATGGTACTCTGCGTGAAAGCATCTTTATGCTGTAGGAGGCCAGGACTTAAAACTGTAACCTAGTTTTCTCTGTCTGAATTTAAGGAACAATTAGTGAAGAGTCTGATCAGGATATGAAGCCTAGAAAACACTATTTAGATTGTCAGTAACTATTTAATATGCTGGGGTTTTTTTTGCTAATATATCTCGAGAAAGTGGTTTGTTTCTGTTTTGTGGTGTTTGCAGTAACTTGCAAAAGTAATAAATCAGAAAATAGAAGGCGTAGCAAATATTATTCTAGGAGGTTTCGAATGTAATAGCTGTCCTCCAGTAGAAGTGGATTCCACATCTATATTTTGCTAAACAAAGTTCCTTAGATAGAAACAGGGTAGGCTAGTTAAAAAATGTGTTTTGAGAATTGGTTTCTTGCAGCTGCTTTCTCATCTTATCTGAAGGAGTTTCCCAGGACTCCTATGAACTTGTTAAAATCCTTTTTTCACTCATGCTTGCTTTCTGTATTTTGGCACAGGGATGTGCATTATTTTGTCTGTCTTTTCAATGTAGACAAGTTTGTTCTCTATTATGGAGGATGGGAAGCTTGTCAGGAAAGTAGGATTTTTGCATCGTATAGTGATTCTTGGTAAAATGATGTCTAGATAGTAAGTGCAGAGTTTTTAGCAGCCTCTAGAGCAGTTTCTGGTTTATGTGTGTGGTGTTCCAGCAGTGTATTTAGAGATGTGAAAGAATCTGCAGATTTGTATGTGAAAAATGTTTACAAAGTGTTTGCTCTTTTTATTGTGTAGAGAGAATATATGTTTAATATTGACAAGAACTGATTGAGGCTATGTGTGTGTGCTTGTACAGAACCTATTTTGGCCTATTTCAGGTCAGAATAAATGGGCAATATTTAAACTTCATCTTACAGAAGTATTTGTATAATATCTCCTTTTTCAGTGATTTGGTACTTGGGCAAATAAACTTTACAACGATTTTTGGACAGTGATCAATAAATTTATATTGATGGTTTTTTGTTTGGTTGGAATTCTTTTGGAAAAGGTGATATGTAAAAGAAAGTTGCATGCACAGGGTTTACCAGTTGGCTGTTATGTCATCCATGTGGGGTTGTAAGAAAACAACTTCCCTCTTTCAGCCAGTTTCAACTAAGGTGGTAGTGAAACCACCAGTGTTTCTGAGACCTATTTTAAAAAATTAAAATGTTCACTTGGTGTTTGTATTTGCATTGATGGTGGCAAAGTTGTTCTTGGACCTGCTGTATAAATGTCATTGGTGTCATGGGATGCCATCTACTGGGCAGTATGATTGGTACATATGAGATGTGTAGAACCTGTCTGTGAGAGCAGTAAATCCTAAAGTAAGACTATTTAGGAATTTTTTGGTTAAGATGTTGAAGAACTACAAATACTTTGTTAGTGTTTCAGTATGTTTTTTGAAGGACTAAAAACAGCCCGACTTGTTACATTTAGACATTGTGGCCTTCCTCTCAAAGTTGGATCTGGAGAAGAGATGTTGAGTGACTTTTTCAGCATTCAGTGAATTTTTGGTGGTGTTTTAGGGAAATATAAAAGGTTGTAATGGTCGTCTTGTTCTTTGACTTATTTTAGTACTACATTATTAAAATAATCTGTGTAATCAAATAGAAATTGATGGACTGACCTATGAAGATTACAAATTCAAGTTAGGAAGTAGCAAAATGGAGCTAACTAGCACAACTTTATTTCATCCCTTACATATAAGCCTTAAGATAAGTTTAATTACCTGGCCGTATACTAGTTGGTGTCTGGGACACTCCTCCCTCAGTGCCTTGGTGCACAGGATGGACTGCTCTGAGGGTGAAATAGAGAGAGACGTGTATTCTGTTGCACATCTGAAACAGAGATATGAGACAGTCAGCTGTGTGAGGTTCTTGTTGTGGTGTCAGAATTGGAAGGCATGACGAATGAATTGGGGAATTACAGAGAGAAAAGGGCAGTTTCATGGGAAAGGCAGGTGGCTGTTGCTGTGGGGAGCCATCTCTCTCTCTCCCCTGCATGATTCCTGTATAGTGTTGGGCGTGTTTTGCAGTGCTTACTAATCACTTGTTCCTGATGCCCTAGATGACTGAAACCGTTCTGTGTATAACTTCCACAACTTGGGATGCGAAAGCAAAAATGGAAAAGCTCCTTTTTGTAGCAGGCTGACTGACTCTCATGCGTTAGGACCAAGGCTGGAATTTGCTGGGTCAGCCATACTGCTTGATTCTTTCTTTTTAGACCAGCTCTAGACAAGTACCAGACACTGTGCAAGTGGGCTTCACAAAACTTGTTGACGACAGGGAGATGACAAGATTTGGGGGTCTATTTCTACTCCAAACTCTGGAGAGGAAGGAGGAGTGCTGTTCAGAAAACAAAAGCCTTTTTGCCCTTCTGCTCTCATGTAGGCCTGATTCCCTCCCTTTCCTCCCCCCTTTCTTTCCAATTCCAAGTCAACATCATCTCCGCCTGCAGCTTTAATCCTACTAGTTCTTTTTGCAGACATGCTAGTCCGGTTGCTGCTTCTTCCACTCTGCTATAGGAAGATACTGCATGTTCAGCTCTGTTGCACACAGGATGTGTAAGGGGATGGAGCATTTTTAGCTACTTCAGGGGTATAGTGTGTGAATTTTCTGTTCAGCACTTGGAGCTGCAAGGGTGATGGAGTATGCTCTGTGTTGTAGGTCTCCTTGATGTTTGTTTTCCCAATCTGCTTTAGTAAACACATGAGAAAAAGATAAACAAAAATCAAAGTTCTGTGGTTTGGCTGAATTCTGGTGAAATTTTCACGGAAACAACAGAGTTTTCTGTTCCTAGAAATTAACCTCTCAAATTAGGCAGTAGTCTGCATTAAGAGATGAGGCTATTAAAGTAAGAAATATTTGGCATTTTTTTTTTTAATGTTATCAAATGGCCTATGTTTTCCTGTCTTCAGTCTTAGAAACAACTGAACCACTTAACTAGAATGTCTTACTTTAAGGCCTGGGGTTGCCATGTGGCATGTAGACTACAGATGAGAGAGTTGATGTCAAGCAAATTTATTTAAAAAAAAAAAAAACAAACCCAAAACAACAAACTAACCAACCCACTGAAAGAGCATCTTACACTGAAATGTCAGATGTATATTAAAAGTAGTGTTACTTACAATCTTCAGAATATAAAAATAAAATGCAGTACACAGGTTGCAACCTTTTGTACTACAAAAGAGGCAGCACAACTTTTTAATTTTCACTTGCATGCTTAAGTTTGGGTTTTTGTAAGGTAATTTTGAAAGGTAGAAACCTTAAAGTTTGTCCAGTCCCCTTGAAATTCAGTGGTACTCTCGCATGTAGTTCTGTCAGTCTTTAAGAAGGGTGAACCCCTTTAGTACTTCAGGTAAGGTAGGAAGACATGCTTAAGTAACAGGCACTTTCATTCTGGAGAAGAAATCATTGACAGGTTAATTTTGTATTTATGTTGGACATTAAAGAAATTTAGTGATCCTCATTCTGAGCACTGATGAATTAAAAACTGTACCTGCATTACAGGCCAGAAGGTTGGTTTTCAGACATTTAGCTGCTGACAGGAATGTTAAATGGTGAAACTACCCATGAGCCTAATGTCTTCCAATGTGTTGCTAAAACAAAGGAGTTTAATTCTCAGGGATAGCACAAGGATTAAATACTGCTCTCAGGAGCTAAATATTGCTGTCTTCACTGTTCGAATACTTCAGATGTAGGCTTCATATGTGTGTTAAATGTTTTCTAGTGATTGGTGGATGGCATTTTCTCTGAAATTTCTAAAAATTAAACGATACATCCAAAATATTGATAGTTTAGCAGCTTACATTGTTTGAGGCAGGAACGTATTCCAGTGTCTCTATGTAGCTTATCTTTGACCACATGATCTTCATAAGAAAAAAACCTCCTGAGTTCTCCACAGTTTCTCAGGTCTTTTTTATCTGGGTCAGATTATTGGGATATTATTATTATTATTTTATTATTATTATTATTATTATGATTGCCCATAGTATCTGAGGAGGCCAAGGGGGGAAAAACCCTTTGCTCTGTTACAAATCCAAGGCAGTAATGGCTTGGGACGGTCAGAAAATTAATTGATGGAACACTTTAATTGATGTTATACCTTAGCTTTGCTTGTAATTGTAAAAACAAATTAATCTTGATGTATGTAGTATTTGAACCATCTGTCTGTCCAGCATTAGTCTCTCCATTATGAAATCAGATTATGTGTTCCCTTTGGTCTCTCTGTTAAATCCAGGAGAAGTTGCTTTCATTTTAGTTAATTCCTAGCAAAAACAATTCTATGTCATAAGAGCAAATTATATTTGGCTATCAGGATCAAAATATGAAAGGTGCTGGGGAGTGGGGTTGTTTGGGTTTGTTGGTTTGTTTGTTTGTTTAAATCACTATTCAGCGTGCTACACATAAAATGCTTGTGTGGTAATAACTTCCCTGAAGTCATTGGCCGGGATTAGGTGAAGATGTGGGATGACTTGACATAAAAGTAGTAAGAATTTTGTATTGAAGGGGTAAAACATATTTTATTGATGGGACTGTTGCGTATCTCCTGATTCATTTCACTCAAAATGTGAAGCTGGAGGGACTGAGACTGTTCATATTGCGAGGGAATACTGCTGAAGAAACTTTCAGAACTTGGAAGTTTGATAATTAAAGTGAACCAAAACTCGTTAGGCTTTTAGCACAATGCTACCCTCTAGTGGAATAGTGTTGCATTAAAAAACCCCAACATCTCTTTGTCAGTGAGCAGCAAGGTTTTAATTAGACATGATATCTGTTATGCAGTATATGTGGGTACATGTATAGCAGTAAAAAGTAGAAGAAAATTTGAGGAATCTATCATCTATGATAATGAATCATAGAATCATTGAGGTTGGAGAAGACCTCTAAGATCATCGAGTCCAACCATCGACCCAACACCACCACCCACTAAACCATGTCACTAAGTGCCTCATCTAC
>NW_008794879.1:1822822-1838618 GCF_000699145.1 Aptenodytes forsteri | reverse complement strand
ACACTATTTCTGATACAGGCCAGGATGCCATTGGCCTTCTTGGCCGCCTGGGCACACTGCCGGCTCATGTTCAGCCGGCTGTCAACCAACACCCCCAGGTCCTTTTCTGCTGGGCAGCTTTCCAGCCACTCTTCCCCAAGCCTGTAGCGCTGCATGGGGTTGTTGTGGCCGAAGTGCAGGACCCGGCACTTGGCCTTGTTGAACCTCATACAGTTGGCCTCGGCCCATCGGTCCAGCCTGTCCAGGTCCCTCTGCAGAGCCTTCCTACCCTCGAGCAGATCAACACTCCCGCCCAACTTGGTGTCGTCTTACTGCTTACTGAGGGTGCACTCGATCCCCCCCACCCAGATTGTTGATAAAGATAGAACTGGCCCCAAAACTGAGCCCTGGGGAACACCAATGGAGATGTAATCTGTAACTAAAATGGATATTTCTTACTCTGATCATTCCAAGTTGTTGCTTTGCAAAAGGTGAATCAGAAGTCTCATTGAATAGCAATTCATTCAGGGTTAATAGGATTTCATTCAAGGATTCTTTTAAAAGTCAGTAGTGTTTCGTGCAAGTCAGAAATGTATGCTGAGTATCTAAATCCTTGTCACATTGTTCAGGCTCTTTTGGTTGGTTGTTTGCTTTTGTTCCCTGCTCCAAAGTGAACCCCTCCAGGCCATATTTTCTTCTCAAAACCTGTGATTAATACGGATGCGTCCAGTTTAATCTGACATTATTGAACCTGCAACATACCTGCTGTATTTGTGAATGTAAGGTAAATGCAGGGAAACGTTGGATAGGCATCTGGTGAAAGACATGCTTTGCTGACTGGAATATGTTATCTTTGAGTGTTTGGGGTTTATGCAGGGAAAAGAAGTGAACTTTTGGAATTTCAGTTGATGTAAATATTAAAGTAGAGAAAAATTAAAAACAAAATCAAAGCTTTGATAAGAAAATAAGTGTTTACTATAGTAGAAAGAATAGGGTGGGAGAAGGTTATTTGCCTCGGTATTTCAATTTCCAGATCCCAGGTTGGATAGATGGGTGAGGTTTTGGCAGCCAAGTAATAGGCTTTAAGAAGAACAGGAAAAACTGTGATGGACCTGACTTTGACACTGTTGTAAAAAGGGAAGGATAAGTGGTGTAACTTCTGGAAAAGAGGTCCTACTGGATTCAGGGAGAGGTCTGGGGATTTAAGCATGGGTTTAGCTCCCAAACTGAGGCTTTTAATTTAATTATCTTTTTCGCTTTTGTGGTTTGCATTCTCTGCTACACAAAAGGATATAAAAGTAACATGGTACATCCCCTGCTGTCAGCCTGTTCCTCAAAGGGGAGGATGTGGTAGTTGTGGCAAAATATTAACCTTGAGAGATCTAGAAAGCATACTGTCTCTGTAACTTTGTTATTCTCTTGGTCTAACTTTGCCAGCCATAGTGATGTGTTATGCTAATGTTAGTTTTTCTGTTCGAATCAGATTGTAGAGGTTTTGATAATTGATCGTAAGAAGCAAAATTCATTTGTTGTTTGAAGACCTTGTACATTTCCACTGGAAATGTTCTTAAGTTTTAAATACAAACATTATGTTGTGATTTATGTTTATGGCCGAATTTCTCCAAAGTTAATATCACAAAGTGTATGGGGATTGCAGTTTGGAATGATATGGAGAAGTATTGGCATGGAGAAAACGTGTAAATGAAAACTTCTTAAAAACATCTGTCTTCAAGTAGGAATGATCTAGATGTTTGAGAGAGCATGTGACGGGAGTTTGACTGTTGCAAAGAGGCTTACATCTGCATTAAATGAACTGATTTGAGCTTAAAGGAAAAAAGAGGGGAAAATATGACACTGGAGCACCATGGCTTAATACTTCATCTGGAAAACTGTTAGTGCCTGAGATAGGCTCTAGGTTAAACTAGTCTGCTTATTTCAGTGTGAAGTCTAACTTGCTGATAAACTGTTTTCTAGGAAGTTTAGTAAAAGACTTGCAGTGCTGCGAGTAACTGATAAGTGTTTGGTGTATAAGATGCATTGTTGGGGATATATGGGTGCTGCGTAGGTAAAATTTTGGAGATCTCTATATGGGGAAAAAAGCAAGCAAACCAACTGAAGCAATGAAATTCATTCTACAGAGTTAACAAGCAGGTGTTCTCAGAAGTTAGGTCGCTCTCAGTGTCCAAATCGTCAAAGATTGTTACAGATCCTTCAGATTTTATGGATGAAACTTCAGAGAAAAGCATGTCAAGTGGGAAAGATTTAAAAAACCCAAAACTTTGAAGATAACAGGACCATCCTCAAAATGTAGCTCTTTGAGGCTACTAACAAAGATTCTTGAAATATTTTCTTCTAATACACTATTCCATGTAGAGTGATGCTTTCAAAGTAGATACTGAGTGAGGCAACTAAAGAAATAGGTTCAGTATTCATATAAGCACGGTGCTTAGACATTAGAATTGATTAGATAATGCCTTAAGCTATTCCTGTAGGTAAAGAAACTAAAGGAAGAAATGATAAAATAACTTTGTCCACTGTTCTAAATGTGATGATGCAATTGTTTGAACAAGTGGCAGAGATTTAAAATAAATTACTTATTGTTGCATTCCTGTATTACATGCAGTAAAGCTTCTGTTCAGATGCTACAGAGTGGAGTAGCACAACAAAAAATGCAAAAAAAAATCTGTAATTAACACTAGTCCTCTGGCAGTTAGGCTTAAAAAAAATAGGGAGGTGGCTAATGTGACTATTTTGTTCTGGTAGTTTTATTTCTCTAAAGTTGTCTGTTCTTGTACCAAGCTATGAAGAACATGTCTTAGCTGATGCTGAAAAGAGGGTGTTGATCAAAATCCTGCCTTAATTGTATACACTGGTTTCTTTTATGGAGGCCCTTAATTTGCTGCTGCAATTGAAGGAAGTTTGTGTTAGACTTGACAGATTACAAGATGATGACACTTCTCCTGCACTTTACTAAGTAAGCAAGAGAGAACTGAAACCACACAGAGAAAAATGAAAACCTTTGGAAGCTATAAAGCCTTTCTCTGACACATGCAGTGTGACTACCTTACAGTGCAAAGATTGAGCTTAAGAAAGAAATAGGGTGGAGAGAACTGATGCAGCCTAACTTCAAAAAACAGCTTAACTTTTTTCTGTTACTTAAAATGGAAAAAGGTCCTAATTTCTACCCCACATATAATGTCAGGGATGGTTATGGTGTTCTTCAGAATTAAAGTATTAGGAAGTGCGAAAGTAAAGGCTGAAAAGCTAGTGGATTTTTGTCAGTGGTTGGTTTGCTTATTGTTGTTGTTTTTCCCTCTTGATTAGCCATTATACTGTTTAGCTTTTAAGAGTGTTTGGCCCAAGATTTCTAATGGAACAGTCAAAATACCAGTCAATACTACCAGGTAAAGGTGCCTGTAGGAAGGTGTGTCCGAAGAGATTTTATAGCTTAACCTGTTATTATTTCAGGTGCTTGAGCTTGCCCTTATTTTACTTGAAGAATTCAAGATTCTAATTTTGGGACAGCAGTGTCTTTTAAAGACATAAATACATTTAAAAATTGAGTCTTGTCAGCTGCGCATGTCAGATGTCTGGCTCCTTCTAGTTGTTGAGAGGCAATAGCAACAAATCTACCTCTTATTAAAAAAAAAAAGGTGCATTTATTGCTGTTTTAAAGTAATTTTATTTGTTTACAGGTGTCAGCTGTGATGCATGTTTAAAAGGAAATTTTCGAGGTCGCCGATACAAGTGTTTAATTTGCTACGATTACGATCTATGTGCAACTTGTTATGAAAGTGGTGCAACGACAACAAGGCATACAACTGACCATCCAATGCAGTGCATACTAACAAGAGTAGACTTTGGTAAGTGACAATTTCAAACTCTAGCAGTTTGTTGCTATGTTGTGTCTACAAACATAATACGGTTTTTCATGTTTCTACTTATTAATCACTTCCCCCATTAGCACACTGAAAATAAGAACAAGTTCTTGTCTTCTAAAAAACATGTGCATTTTCTTTGATTTTAGCATACAAGAACTGATTTATATATTTCTTTTTAATTGGTGCATATATATTTTTAATCTTTTTTTATTTTGGTCTGATAACAGCAGGTTATCAGACTAATAAATATACTTAATAACAATGACTACTCGGATAATGAACTTCCAATTCAGAAGATGTGGCAACCTTCTCCCCCAGTATGCTTTACTTAAGTGCCACAGTGTACAAGCAGAAAAATCTTGGTGAGATTTTGTAGGAATGGTATTCATTGGTGGCTTATGTGGGACTGTAGGTACAGCAGGGGTATAAGTACTGTACTGAGTATAAAAGATTAGTGGCAAGGACTAGCATGTAGTCTTCTTGGAGAAGATCTACTAATTTAAGAGTTATTTCTGGCTGTAAAGCCATCTCAATATTTAAAATAAAAAGTAATTGTTCTTGTCTCCCATCCTGCTTGTTGTTTCTATTGCATCATATTTGTAACAGGTTGTAACTCATGAGATACTTCTGTGACAAACCACTGTTCTAAGATGTTGCTGATGCTGGACATGCATTTCATTTTTATGTTAAGTCCACGGGGCTAGCATTTTAATAAAATTTTTTTAGCAATTCCGGCTGTATTGTTCTTTATGTTTCGAATTCTTTAAATATGATGATTTCTTAAAAGCTGAAGTCTTATGAATTGTAAATTACTTCTTTACCTTTTTGATTAAAACAATAGTAAAATCTACTTCTTTATTGCTTTAAAGATTAGAGAATAGCTATATATAGAAACATGCAGTTGGTTTCTCAAAGCGGCCTTTGAATGAAGATGTCTTTCATTTTCTTTTAATTCTCAGGCCTCCGCTTGCCCTAAGACTGCCTGGTCATGACTTCAAAAATCCAGGCTCTGGGAATCCAGGGTTTGGAAGGAAGTAGCTTAGTGCATTATCAAAAATGCACGCCACCATTTTAGCTTGCATATGTTTCTTCTTGGGATTCTTTTTTTTGGTCTCACTAATGAGGTAAAACTCTCTGTGTACAGTATATTAATTCAGGATTCCGGTCACTGTTTGAGATGCACAGTTCAAACTCCTTAGCCCCTTAGCAACAGTTATTCTTGGATGTTACACATGGGCTGAAAGGACAGCATTGCCGTAAATATCAAGTGCTCATCATAGGGGTAAGAGGACTGAAACATGCTTGCTATGAAGCCTTAAGCTAACATTAAAAGTCAAAGCTTTCAGTGTACTGCAATGAGGAAACTTGTTCTAAACACTACTCTCTTAAAAAATGCCTATCATCAGAACCTAAGAACATCTAGGAGATTTTTTTTTTTTCTTGCAACTTAGATATTTCTCTTTTGGAAGTCTTTGTATCTTTTGGTTTAATGCATTTTATTTGTGTATGTTGTGGGGGCAGAGAGGGGTTATTTTATCCTTCATGCAGACTTAAATAGTAAAGAGATGGCGAGGTGGAAGAAGGTTCACAGTGCCGTATTGAGATGGGTAATAGGATTCCAAGGGCTACTTGTGCATTGCTTGGTGTTTATGCTACTGTGGCTTCTTTAAATAAGAAAAATAAGAAAACAAGCTCTAGAAATTTCATATGGCCTGATATCTGAGCATTGCTCCCACAGAACCAGCGTTAGGAAAAAAAATACTGCAGCTCAACTCTGCAGCAAGACTCCTGGTTTGATTAACACTGTAGAACAAGAACAGGAAAGAATACATCACCACCAGATTGTGAACCACAGGAAAGGTTGATGGCACCCGAGTACTAGTGACCTTGTAAGCTTATACACTGGAGAATGAATTAGGGAATACTTACAAATGTTCCTTAGGGCTCAGGAAGGTCTGTGATGTCATTCTTAATGTTTTTATTTTACAGTTCCCTGTAGAATGTAAGACACAAAGGAGTGTGCCTTTACAGTATTGTACAGATGCTTAGAGAAACTACGGTAACTTTTCAAAGGGCCTTGTGTAGCCAAGGAGATCATATGACTTTAAGGAACATCAAAAAAATTAGGAGCTAAGGAATGTTAAGTTTTTAATTAGAAAATCAATAAAGAATGGTAGAACTAGTCTAGAATGACCTGTTTCAGAGTTGTCAGGATAGCTGTACTAGTGAATATTAAAATCACCAAGGAAGCAGATTTAACGGGTTAAAAGAAAATAATCTCAAGGGGAAGACTAAATGGCATAGAAATAATGAAGTCTTCAGTCACTTCCTAGTGATGTGGGAAGTCAAATGAAAGGAGAATGTTTTCTAATGTATGACAGTATGAGTAGGGAGTTTTCCTAAGTCAGGAAAACTTCAGTAGAAGCACAGAATGGAAGGCTGTTGGTATAGGTAGGTGTGTGAATTGTAGTTTACCTGGCCATTGACAAACTTCAATACTGTTGTCTGTAATCAGGTTTGATTCAAAGGCATGGAAACTGTTTTTAATAGGAGTAAACTTCCAGTTTTTGCTGATGGTGGGAAAGGGACAGCTGGTAAAAGATGAGTATTTTACAAAGGAGAAGAAAGCAGAGTGGGGGATCCTTCCATTGGAAAACTCATGCAAGCACTTCAGAGGAAGTCAGTGTTATTTTTCTGATTTTAAAAGTGCCTGTGGGGATCAGTGAGTCACTTGCTCAAGGTCCATCTGCAGCCGATGAAAAGGACCCTGTACCTCTAGTTCCCATCACCATTCTGGCCAGCACTGTCTATATGCAGATAACTGTGGAGTTTGCTTAAGTATTCTGTGCTTAAAGCTGTGACCAAGTTCAGGTTTGTGGTGGACAACTAATCACACAGGTGATCCTATGTGTCTGGGATTGTTTCAGCATAGAAAAAGTTAACATTGTTTACCTTAATGAAAATTCTGAATTCTGATCAGTTTTTTAGGGTTCCTAGGTACTGTAATAATGTTGCAGAGTATACTGCAAGAAGATGGACTTCTTCAGGTGCTCTGAAGGAGCTTTTGTTGTCCTCTTGATATTTTTTGATTTATTCCGCACCCTCACCCCACAAGACTTGGACTAGTATAGGAGCCTGTATGAGAACACTGAAAACAAATAAAAAGTCCTAGTGATTTCTCACTACACGTGTTCACTCTTGCACCATCTGGTTGGCATCTTTGTCTTTCAGGAGTCAGTGTATGACCTAGTAATAATTTTGAAGCAAGATGGGATCCAGAACAATGGCAGTGCTATTGTTCTTCAGTCCCCACAAGAGACACTGGAAAGAATGCTTTAACACACAAACCAAGAGTGATATGCTGCTGTAACAGGGACAGAGCTTAAAATAAAATATGAAGTCTCATATGTAATGACAAGTGGCCTTTAAAGCACAAATCCAATTAGTTTATTACTGAGGGGTCAAAGAGTAGAATTGCAATAGGCCTGTGTAAAGAACAGGAATGTGCTTACCAGGCAGTCATTGTACTTTTGTGCTTTTTGTAGGACAATGTGTCAGGACAATGAAGTTCAGAGCAAATTTTCCAGTTTTCTTTCTCCTGAAAAAGAATCCTAAGCTGTTAGGATGCTTTATGATTTTAAGCATGTGGCTTGCATGTTACTGCTGCCATTTTAAAGAGGTTATACTGGCAAAGAAAGTAATACAAATTGTTAGTAGAATTCTCTGCCAAAGTCATACTGTGTTATTTTTATCAAAGTACAGAACAAGTGTACCTCTGCTTGTAAGCTCAGGTGCTTATGTGACAGAAGATCCTGCCACCTTTTGTGCCTAATTCTTAGACAAAGGGAGCTACTTAAATAATAGTTACCTTGATAATGTGTAGTGTGAGGTCCGACTGGATTCACCAGAACTCAGCTGGAGGCTTTTGTGATTTTTTTTTTTCAACTGCTAGAACAAGATCTGTCTGCTAAGTCAGAGTATCATAGTAGTTTGTTTGGAAGGGGACTCTGGAGATCATCTGATCCAACGTTCTTTTGGAAGCAGGGACATAAGTTGGGCTATCCCATCAAGCCAAGTCTTGAATATTTCCCTCAAGGGATGTTTCACCACTTCTGGGCCACCTATTCCAGCGTTTAGTTCCTACAGTGAATGTTGTGGGGGTTTTTGTTTGTTTCCCTTTATCCAAGCGGAATTTCCTCTGAAGCAGCTTGTGCTTGCAGCCCGTCACCATGCTTCCTTTTGAAGAGCATACCTCTATTTCCTCTGCAACTACTTTTTCAGTATAAGAAGTTGGAGATGAGATCCACCTTGAGCTGTCTCTGTGGTGGATGAACCCCAGTCATTCAGTCATTCTTATGTCACATTCTCCAACCCTCTGTCTTGGTGGACACAAATGCACACACGACACACACAAAAAAATCCTAGATCCTCTCCATTTTATTTCAATATCTGGCTTGAATTGGAGAGATCAAAACTGAGCGCTGTGTTGCTGGTGTTGCCTAACAAGTGCCAAGTAACATGGGATAATCACATCCCTTGATTTGATGGCCTTAAATCTTACTGATTTAGCCTAGGTCATCGTTTGCCTTCAGTGATGCAAGGGCGTGCTACTGGCTCATGTTTGGCTTGCTGTCCGCTGGGGTCCCCTGGTCCTTTTCAGCAGAGGAGCTCCCCAGCTAGTTGACCCTGCCTTTGATCAGCAGCTGCTGTTTTGGCATTGCTGAGTATTGGCAAACAGGCTGCAAATCCCCTCTCACATTCATTAGCATCTGTGCTTGTTCATGGCTTCAGCATGTGGTTCTTATTCTTGGGGAGCAGCAAGAGCAGGGCTGCTCCACAAGGAATAACAAACCAGGAGCTGAGGGTGACTACAGCACAGGCAGGGGCAGTGTCCTCACTGACAGGGTGTGCGGGGCAGGGTTGGTAAGAGGAGCAGGTCCTGTTGACAGTTCCAGACAAAGCGAGTATAACAAGTCAGCTCTGGGGTCTGTGCAGGAAACCCATCTAAGGCAGGAGGAGGGCTGGGTGCAGCTGCAGCACAGCTCATGGCCAGATGGTCAGACCTTAGATGTAGCCCATGGGCAAAGGGTGTGTGTGGAAGTCTGCTTTGAGGCTGGTCAAGGCAGCTAAGGCCTATTGGTCAGCTCAGGGCCCTTTTACCTGCTGGGGAAACAAAACATCCAGCTACTGCTGGACAAACAACTGAATACCTGCCATATAATCATTGTCAGCCCCAGCAGTGTGTCTCTCGCACTGAAGCAGTTAGCCCAGTGCTATCTGGCTGTGAGGTTGAATACTGGGATTGGCAGCTGAGGAAACTACATGAAGAAAAATGGGGGATGTGCTGTTTCCTCCTGCTAGACATAGCTGTACTGGAAACTTGCTGAAAGATTGAAATAGTGATGCTCTGGCTGGAAGGAATGAGCAGCTGTTTGCAGATTCAACTGAGCTGCCATTTTACTCTAGCAAACGTGGTTCTTGCACTGCCTTTGTAGTGAAAGGGAAGAGTTCCAAGTGAGGTGAGTAGAGATCCCATCTGTTAAGAATAGATCCCTCCAGTCTGTGAAGCAGGACAACATTGGTGATTAACAGAATATTACAGTCTAGGTGAGTATTACAGCTATATCACTGTGTATCTTTGTTTCATAGGATCAGTCATAAGATAATTCTGGTTGGAAGGGAACTCTGGAGATCTCTGGTCTAACCTTCTGCTCCAAGCTGTGAGGTCAGACCAGGTTAGTCAGGGCTTTGCCCACTTGGGTCTTGAAAACCTCCAGGAACAGAGGTGGCACAGGGGCTGTTTGGATATTCTGTTCCACTGCCTGTCTACATGGGGAAAATGTTTTTCCTTACATTCTCTTGTCCTCCTGTACTGTAGCACTGTGAAGAGCCTGGCAACGTCTCCTTGATCCTACCTCTGTAGGTATGGGGGCAGCTGTTACATGATCCAAAGCTGTCTGCTCCAGGCTGAACCAGTGCTGGCCCTGCAGCCTCTCCTCGCAGGGTGAGTGCTCCAGCCCTGCCATCTTAATGGCCCTCTGCTGAACTCACTTCAATTTGATGTCTCCCCTGTACTAGGAGGTCCCTAATGAGATGCAGTGCCTGAATGAGGCTGATGGGTGCTGAGCTAAGGGGATCACCCCTACTCATACTGCTCTAGGCATATGGCTGGCCCCTGCTCAGCTTGCTGCCCTCCCTGCATCCAGCACCATCTCCTCAGAGCTGCTCCCTGGCCCTGCCGGCATTGCTGCAGGTCATGGTCTGCCCTCCTGGGGCGGGGCTGGGCTGAATTTCGTAAGATTCCTGTTGGCCCATTCCTTTATACAAATGTTTATAAATAGAGGGTAGGTAAGCATTATTTCTTTAACTTTATAGCAGAGTATCTAGCAGGTTTTAGAATGCTTTTTGTTCAGAAAATCTGCAGCAAATCAGAACTAACAGCAGTTTTAAGGGTAATACTGTTTTGAATCGCATGGCTGCTTGATCAGTGATGCAGGAATATATATACTTTGGTAAAATCTGGTGTGTTGTCACCATTTAGTTTCTTCAAACACTGAAAAAAAAATCAAACAAATACACTATGACTTGTATAATACCAACATTTTTATCTATATGTATATATCAAATTGAAATTACATTATTCATGAAGAAAAGGGAGACTAAGATTCCTGACTGCTGTGTACCCTTGTAGAGAAATATGTCTTAACAGAAAGCAAGGACAAGCTGTTATAAAATGTAGTCCTGAATCATCTCTTTGAAAGATTGATTTTAATCTAAGGAATCCTACTGTACTTCTGTCTCATTACTAACCTCCTGCCAAGTTTAAGAATGTGTTAGATTTAAACACTAAATACAGGCAGTCTGTAGCTATAGATGGCTAACAAAGCAAAACTGCTCATATTTTTGGTTGAGTTTTCACATTAAATTTGTGTGGGTTTTTTTTCCAAGAAAAGCTGTAATGTCTAAACACTGTTGAACTTGAAATCTAACTTCATAAACTATTGTTGAGTCCTCTTTAGACAGTATTCTGATCCTTTTACTCCTTTGAATTCATCCTCTAATTGATAAGCAGTGTGTGTAATGAATCTTCTCCTAGAGGGATGTGATTTAGTCCAGTTTTCATTTTTTACTAAGCAACCTTGTCTTCCTAGCTACTTTGAAAAGAGGGCTTTAGAGGTCCAGAGGAGTTTGAAGAGTTATGGACTCCTGCTTTTGTGTAGGAAGGTATTTGGGAAGAACCAAAATACATTTTCTGAAAGATCTCTTTGTGGCCAGAAGGGATAATTCTTTGGTCATGGGCCAGTTGCATCATAACAGTAAAACAACTGTAAATGAAAGCAGTAATACAATTGTAGGTTGCCTCGCTCCTGCAGGCATGGAGGTGTGCCCTTTTCATTTTTTCCCATACTACCCCTAATTGTTAGGGTCTTCCTTGGCAAATGAGCCTTTGATAGTCAACAGCATGACTGTGTTTTTAGGATTTATGATGTCCTTGTAAAAATGAAACCGGTGGAGAAATACCCATTCACTAACTTCAACGCTAAAATTTACACACAAAGATTCATGATATCACTTAATTACTATAGTTTAAAAGAACGCTTGTGTGGTGACCTGTATTTCAGTTTAGAAGAGGGACAGATTTTAACTGTGAGAGGTGGAGAAAGATTAAGTTGGGGCGTGGGGGGGGGGAGAAGGGAGGTATAAACTTCCAAAGGAAAAATATTTGGATTTGCCAGTGACTGATTTCACTTTTGACAGGTGCATTTTTTTTTTCCAGATAAAGGCATATTTATTTGGCATGTGCATGTACCTTTGCTGGGTATTATAAGAAAGATGTGGAAGGAGGTATGAGTGGGAGAATATGCATGAGTATAACCAGGAGGCTGGAAAGAACTCAGTTTTTTGTTTTTTTTTTTAATTAATAAATGGCTTGTTTCATATTCTCTAAAAGCAAGGAGCAGAAACACAGGATTTGACAGTACTCGTCAAACCTCTCCTCTCTGTGATAGAACAGTGTGTACTGCTGGAATTCTTGACATCTGGACTGAGCTAACAATGTATCTAAGGAAAGGATATTTTTTACCTGCATGCTAATGTAGTTACCGTTCTCTTCAGATTTGCTGTGGCCCTTTGCTCAGCTGGGAAGTTGGAGTTGGTACTTCTGCCTTACTTGAAAATACTTACATTCATGAAGTAGTGAGGCTTATAGGTAGAGGTTTTTAGACCACCTGATAATTTTGAGGGTTTTTTTCTTTTTAGATAGATGCAGAAGTTACTTTTATATGCAAATCCTCTAAAGAATAAAGACAATTTGCCCCTTTTTTCATTAGCTTGCCCCTTTGAGTCATCATCTTCTTGTTTTATCTAGATCAGTATATAAGATGCCAGGACTTGGAAAATTTCCAGAAATGAGTCTGCTCGGGTAGAAAGAGTCCTCAAAGGAAAATTTGACTTGGTGTTCTTGCGTGTGTGTGTATGTTTGCAGTGATGGAGAATTTCAGTTTTCCAATCAGTAAATAGGTATTTAATCATCATCATGAGGCTCATACCAAAGCTTGAGGGAAATCAGAGGATCAACTAAACAAATTGTCATTAGCTTTTGATGTGTTTGTGACTGGCATTCTTGCTATTCCCACAGGTATGCAGAATTTTTTTGCAGAAGTTCTTGTTGAATTACTGAGTTTCAGAGAACAGTATTTTGTTTGCATGTGCTGTTTTGGGCAGATTAAATGCAGTTAAATTTGGAATTCTTCTTAACTATTCAGTTCAAAAGTTTGGCCTTCTTATTTTGTTCCCAGAATCTTTATTTAAGTTCCAACTCTGTCTGTCTTTAGGACACTGAAAAAGTGAGAACTGAAGTTTACATTTCCTCTGTGCAATGACACTGCAGAAGTAAGAATGCTTTTAAAGCTTTCCTTTTTGCTATATACTGTAACAACCTGTGTAATGAGCTGCTTTAATGAGAATTTTTCTTCATATAACTGCAAGGAGGATTCTTTCATCTGTCTTCATTGAAACATTTTGCATTTATCTGTTCTAGACAACCATCATTTTGAATCCTTTGCCTTACAGATACATTTTTCTGAAAGAATATCTGTTCCAGAGTATGGCTTATCCATTCAGAGACTGTTTTAGTGACTGCTTGGAACTTTGTCCCATGTAAACCTTGTTCAGGCTTTCCTCACTTGAAACCATGACATGTGTAAATTCTTCGTATTTGAGTATGCTGCAACGTATTGGTAATTTTTTTACCCCCACCCAGTTTTTTTGCTACATCAGAATAGGAGTCTGAATGTGATTCTTGGAGAAACTTTCAGAGGAGTACTTAGTGAAGTATGTACTGAAGTGGCACTGGTTAAGAGCTCCAAAATCTTGAAGTGCTGTGAATTATGTAGATCTTCTGAGTGTTGTATCTGAAACAGTCTCTGGAGCAGGTTAATTTTCATGTAAGTCTTTATTGCATATCGTGTAAATAAGAGGAGAATGGAAGACTTTGAAACAAGACTGGTCACCACCTGGAAAATATGTGTGCTTTAATTTTAGAGAAGCTATTCAAGTCAAAAGATAGTTGTGCATGTAAGTAAATCGAATTGGTTCATCCTGTAGGATAATGTTGCTTAACACCTGTACATAGGGACTGTCAAGAGTTCTGAATGCTAATGGTGTAATCCTGCCTCAGACCCAGTATTTCTGGTCACCTGCCAGAGTAATTGTAGTACCAATCTACTCATAGAACAAATGCAAGCTTACTGTGAGTAATGGATAAGAACTACAGATCGTTTTAAAAGCTTTGACATGGGGGAATTTGCTGTTGTTCCTGGTTTTGAGCATTCAGAACACACTCTAAAGCTGATTGATACTTAGCTTATAAACCAAACAAGCAGATTTAAGAGTTTGTAAGAAGCTTTCTTCCAATCTGGTAGTATTGTCGTCTTCAGTTGAATATGGTATATTTAAGTGTTGGCCAGCGACCTCTCCCGCAAATGCGGGAAGGTAGACCTTCTTCCCATAGATTTATAGGAGATCAGGTAAGGACACATGTTTTGAATTAAGACATACCACATGTCTTGGTAGGATGCCAGCTGAATGCCTGACAACCTGTCAAGGAAATGCCCATCGTTCATGTGTTGGGTCACTCAGATGCATTCAGAACTGAGTCCTGATACATGTTGTGCCAAGGACCTTTGGGATTTCCATCTAGTAATAATTCCAGGCATCTGTTTGTGTCAGTACTATATAAATGACTTTCAGGTTGGGGGGTGAGGGTGCTAATCTTTTGGGCATGTCTTCCAGCTTGCATTCATGCTGACTTTCAGTCTGTATAGTTCTCCATTTCAATCATATCTGATGTGCAATTCAATTCTCTAATGAAAAGTTACTTCTGTGCCTTATTGTATAAAACATTTAGTGGAACCTCAAATGCTGCTTTGGAGAACTAAGACTTAATTGGCTTGGGACTTTTTACTTTGGATAGTTGGATTTAATGTGTGTATGTGAATAAATGAACCTAGATTCAGGATGGTACTCAAACTTAGTGTGATAGTTAATTTGATGAACCAGTTAAAATGCTCAGTGTCAGGTAGTGTTTCTTCTTTTGCAAGGCTGTCTGTCTACTTGGGTATTTCTTACCATGCCTGTTAAAGGGGTATCTTTCTCTCATCGTCCAGCATTTAAATTTTCTGTAGGCGGTTTACAAATAAGGGGAACAGGGACTTACTGAACATTAAACTTTATTCTGCAATGTATCTAATCTGATTCTGTACCTTTAACTCCACATATTAGCATGTTACTAAGAAGCTCATTTCCTGTATTGGTCTTGGAGTGTTAGCCCTCAAAACCTAATTATATGTAAAATACTTTCTGTTAATGTAGTGGATTATAGATATGTACGTTTTTAGCTTAAGCATCATCTTTTGTAAGGCTGCAGAAGCAAAAATGTTGTTCTGTTCTTCCTAGTCATGTCCTGAAGAGACGTCAGTAGCAGAAGATGTCATAAACCTTAGGAAGCTCTGACTTAAGCTGTCAGAAGGACATATTCCTAACACATTAGATAGATAGTGCCTTGTGGTGCAGAACATGAGTTCTAGTATCTGGTCAGACTTGTCCAATTCTTAATTTATAGCAGAATATTCACAATTCTATGAAAATATTTTTCAGTTACTTATCAGTGAGTCCTAGAAAAAACATCAGTGAAAAGACTTTAAATTACTTGCTGGAGAAAATCACACTTTTTATCTTGATGTGAATGTGAAGTTTATTCATGTTTCCTGTAGAATACATAATACCTGCAGAGGACGAGTGAGAAAAGTGTTCTTTTCTTGCATGGTTTTATAAATTTTCATGTTAAGTTTGGGGAACTTCTACGTTAGCAACTTAAAAGTGCCTGCTTTTCATCAGTAGTGCAAAAGTACTCAAATTCAGCAGACCTAAAAGTTGCAACCAGTGTGAAACAGATAATCAGATTCCTTTTTCACTATCAATCTTTTATATTATATATTTGAGACTTTTCTAAAACTACTTATTGTGAAGCAGTGGTTCAGCTGTGGCATAAATATTGATATATGGTATCACTGAGGACTTTTAAATTTTAGTTAAATTTTTGAGGTACTGTTGAGTTCAGCTTTTTTGAAAACTCATGTTTGAAAAATAACCATAGGTGACCCTGTACATGGGATAGAAGGGTGGTGGAAAAGTGAAGGTTTGGCAGTATCAGCATCATCATCATAGGAGTCTTTGCTCCTACTGAGTATTAGAAAACTATGTTAAATTTTTGAGGTACTGTTGAGAGTTCAGCTTTTGAAAACTCATGTTTGAAAAATAACCATAGGTGACCCTGTACATGGGATAGAAGGGTGGTGGAAAAGTGAAGGTTTGGCAGTATCAGCATCATCATCATAGGAGTCTTTGCTCCTACTGAGTATTAGAAAACTATGTTA
>NW_008794879.1:1769710-1822080 GCF_000699145.1 Aptenodytes forsteri | reverse complement strand
TGGCATAAATATTGATATATGGTATCACTGAGGACTTTTAAATTTTAGTTAAATTTTTGAGGTACTGTTGAGAGTTCAGCTTTTGAAAACTCATGTTTGAAAAATAACCATAGGTGACCCTGTACATGGGATAGAAGGGTGGTGGAAAAGTGAAGGTTTGGCAGTATCAGCATCATCATCATAGGAGTCTTTGCTCCTACTGAGTATTAGAAAACTATGTTAAATTTTTGAGGTACTGTTGAGAGTTCAGCTTTTGAAAACTCATGTTTGAAAAATAACCATAGGTGACCCTGTACATGGGATAGAAGGGTGGTGGAAAAGTGAAGGTTTGGCAGTATCAGCATCATCATCATAGGAGTCTTTGCTCCTACTGAGTATTAGAAAACTATGTTATGTTTGCTAATGAAAATGAAATGTAGTCTGTCTGGTTTTTGTCATCAGTAATTGAACACTTCTTGAATATCAGCCTATGGCCTTTTTACAAGATTAAAATAGCCATTTCAGTTAAATACCAGATTAATTTGGCAGTGATTACACTGAAGTACATTTATAAACAGAGGTTTACATGAACAAAATAAATGATGCTACTGCTTTGAAGTAACCTCTATTTAAACACTTTCTGTTCCAGATTTGTACTATGGTGGAGAAGCTTTCTCTGTAGAGCAGCCACAGTCTTTTACTTGTCCTTATTGTGGGAAAATGGGTTATACGGAAACATCTCTTCAAGAACATGTTACTTCTGAGCATGCAGAAACATCAACAGAAGTGGTAAGAAGCTTCAGAATTGGTTTTCAGTTGTGGTGGAAATACTAAAAAGAGTCTCTCTTCTGGAAAATTGGTATCCTCCTCTTCTTTTTCTTCTTGAAGCATGAGTTCGTTTAAATGCTTTTAAGAAGACATACCTACATTTGATGGTGACATCAATTTTCTGTGTTTCATGGATATAGTGATATAATGAGTTTGCTTTCTTATTTTATGATTGTTGTTTGGTTGTTCTGATGTAAAGGCTGCAATGTTTAGGAGTTTATTATCCTGTAAGACAAAATTTAGAATGTTCTCATGGTTGTTCTGTGTAGCCGTGTCTCCCTTTTCACAACCAGTATTTAATTGTCCTGGAAGCTCATAGCTGTGCCAGTCGTTTGTAACTGTGAAAGAGGAAGACATGCAGACAATTTGGTGTTTTTCAAATAGCTTCTGTAGCGGACCTGGTATATTTATGCAGTGGAAGGTGTCATTCTTTTGAAACTATTGCTGTTAAAGCAGGGTTTTTTCCCCCATCCCTAACCATTAGGACACGACATGGTTAAAAACGCACTTCTTAAACAAGTGTCAAGAGAAATACTTTAATCTGAGGTGTTAGCTCCTGCTATCCTGATTGTCTTTGGGAGTAGGAGAAACTAGGTTAGCAGAACGACATCCAGGGTGCACTTGTCTGGTTAACTGTTGCACCATAGAGTCCGAGAAAAAATGTGAATGCTTGAAGTGGATTACTTGTCACTAATACATTGTGAAGAAATTACTTATAAATAGGTTCTCTATTCTAATCTTTTAGTTTTCTTAACTTCCAGTGAATTCTGTAGAAGAAAATGAACCTTTCCTCTCCAAGCCTATTAAGGAACTTGTGTGAAGGAATGATAGGAGAGGTGGTTTGTCCACCTTTCTGAGACTCAAAGGTGTTCTGATCTTTCTTAAAAACATATGAAGTGAAACAGTTTACTTCACAATCAGTTGCACTGTAGGATCATAATTTAACTTAGTGACACACTGCAGTTTTTATCATCTCCTTGAGTTTTTCTTTAACATTGCAACTTTCAAACATAGCGACAACCATTGAAATTTCCACGTTTGGATGACTTTCTTTGGAGGCTTAGTATTGCAATTCTGATTTGCACCACTTGATGTCAGTGATATGTTCCTGACACAGAATGTTAAGATTTCAGGTTTTTAAATTTGACATATCCTTGTTTGCAGCTGTGGCTTCTAGAACTCAGTATGTAAAGCCTATATTTGTGATTCTAGGCACCTGCTACTCCACCGATTGCTGAAAGTTGTATGTCTAAAAAAAAAAAAGATTATTTTCTTTTTGTGAGTCAGTCTGCAAATATTGTTATATCTTTGTTCCAAATAATGATAAAGGACAATGTTTTAATCCTTGAATATGGTTGTGTTTGTGCTAAGCTTTGAATCTAGGTTTTGTGATAAATGTTTAGTGTGCATGCACATAAAACTACCTGGGTAGTGCAGTCTTACTGTAGATAGTGAAAGGCTACATTACTAAAGAGGAAAATATTATGGATTCTAAATTTTTGTGGTCTTAGGCTTTCAAGCAATTATTTCTGTTTAGATACTAAGGTTGTAGTCCTTGTAGTATCTCTGCCAGTCTAAAGATGTGTTTTATTTTAGATATTTATTTTTAGATCTTTAAGGGAAGTTCACAGGCATGGAATCACTTTTATTTTACAGCCTGCTCCCCCCCTGCCCCATTTTTCAAAGAATAAGTCAAAGAATTTTTGGTCCACTAAATGTTGCCATTTTTATGTTCAGAGTGATGCAGATAAAAGTTTACTTTCTGCTGATTTTTCTCAGGTATTTGGCATTGGTACATACAGCAACGTTAGGTACTTGCGGGTAGGAATCACAGACTGACTGAGGTTGGAAGGGACCTCTGGTGGTCAACTTGTCCAACCTCCTGCTCAAACAGGGCCACCTACAGTTGGTTGCGCAGAACCATGTCCAGACAGCTTTTTAATATCTGTGAGGATAGAGACTCCACAGCCTCTCTGGGCAACCTGTGCCAGCGCTCAGTCACGCTCACAGTGAAAAAATGTTTCCTGATGTTCATGAGGAACCTCCTGTGTTTGAATTTGTGCCCACTGCCTCTGGTCCTGTTACTGTGCACCACTAAAAAGAACCTGGCTCTGTCCTCCTTTCACCTTCCCTTCAGGTATTCATGTACATTAGTAAGATCCCTGCCCGAGCCTGCTCCCTCCAAGCTGAACAGTCACAGCTTTCTCAGTCTTTCCTCATAGGAGAGATGCTCCAGTCCCATAATCATCTTTGTAAACCTTTGCTGGACTCTTTCCAGTATATGCATGTGTCTCTTGTATGCAGAGCCCAGAACTGGGCACGGTACTCCAGGTGTGGCCTCACCAGTGCTGGACAAAGGCAAAGGATCACCACCCTTGACCTGCTGGCAACGTTCTTCCTAATGCAGGCCAGGACACCATTAGCTTTCTTTGCCGCAGGGGCATGTTGCTGGCTCATGGTCCACCCTGACCCCCAGGTCCTTTTCTGCAAAGCTGCTTTCCAGCTGGGTGGCCTCCAGTGCATGCTGATGCCTGGGGTTGTTCCTCCCCAGGTGCAGGACTTTGCACTTCCCCCTGTTGGAACTTCATGAGGTTCCAGTTGGCCCATCTCTCCAGCCTGAATGGTAGCACAGCTCTCTGGGAAGAGTGGCTGATATGCCAGTTTTGTGTCATCAGCAAAATTCCCACTGATCACCATCCTCTGAGCACAGCCATTAAGCCAGTTTTCACTCCACCTCACTGCGTGCTCATCCAGCCTGTGTATCAACAGCTTGCCTGTGAGGATCCTATGGGAGACAGTGTCAAAGGCCATACTGAAGTCCAGGTAGACAATATCCACTGCTCTGCAGTCATCTACCAGGCCAGTCACTTCATCACAGAAGTTTATCAAGTTGGCCAAGCATGACTTCTCCTCCGTGAAGCCAGGCTGACTACTCTTGATGATTTTCTTGTCCTTAATGTGCCTGGACATAGTGTCCAGGATTAGCTGCTCCATCACCTTCCCAGGGATTGAGGTGAGCTGACCAGCCTGTAGTTCCCCAGGTCCTCCTTCTTACCATTCTTTAAGATAGGAGTGACATTTGCTTTACTCCAGTCCTCAGGCACCTCTCCCAGTCGCCATGATTGATCAAAGATTGAGAGCAGCCTCACAATGGCATCTGCCAGCTCCCTCAGCATTTGTGGGTGCATCCCATCACAGCCCATGGACTTAACTATGTCCAGTTCACTTAAGTATTCTCTAATCTAATCCTCTTCCACCAGGGGAATGTCTTCCTTGCTCCAGACTTTTCCCCCTGGTCTCTGGGGCCTGGAATTCCTGAAGGCCGGTCTTGCTAGTAAAGACTGAGGCAAAGAAGGCATTCAGTACTTCAGCCTCTTCTGTGTCCTGTGTAACCAGGTGCCCCATCTTTTGAGCAATGGGCCCACATTTTCCCTAGTCGTCTTTTTGTTGCCTATGTACTTCTAGAAGCCCTTCTTGTTGTCTTTGACATTGCTCACCGGATTCAATTCCATTTGGGCTTTAGCTTTCCTTACTTTGTCCTGGGATGCTCGGATAATGTTTCTGTATTACTCCAAGGTTACCCTAGGAGGGTAACCTATGTATGCTTCCTTTTTGTGTTTGAGTTTGGCCAGAAGCATCTTGTTCATCCACACAGGCCTCCTGGCATTTTTGCCTGACTTCGTATTCATTGGGATGGGGCACTCTTGAGCTTGGAGGGGATGATCCTTGAAAATTAACAAGCCTTCTTGGGGCCCCTCTACCCTCCAGGGCCTTATTCCATGGGACTCCTCCAAGCAAATGTTTGAAGAGGCCAAAGTCTGCTCTTCTGAAGTCCAGGGTTGTGAGCTTGTTTTTCATCTTCCTCCCTGCCCTCAGGATCCTGAACTCCACCATCTCAAGGTCACTGCAGCCAAGGCTGCCTTTGACCTTCACATCCTGAATGAGCCCCTCCTTGTTGGTGAGTATGAAGTCCAGCAGAGCACCTCTCCTCATTGGCTCCTCTGTCAGTTGGAGGAGGAAGTTATCATCAGTGCACTCCAGGAACATCCTGGATTGCTGTCATGCTGTGTTGTCCTTCCAGGAGATTTCGGGGTGGTTGAAGAACCCCATGACGACCAGGGCCTGCAAGTGTGAGGCAGCTCCTATATGTCTGTAGAGGGCCTGATCCATTTGTTATTCCTGGTCAGGTGGCCTATAGTAGACACCCACTATAATGTAACCTTTCCCTGTCCTCTCTTTAATACCAACCCATAAGCTCTCCATCAGCTCTTCTTCCATCCCCAGGCAAAGCTTCATGCACTTCAGCTGCTCTCTCACATAAAGGGCAAGCCCCGCTTCCTCTTCTAAAGAGCCCCCTTCCTCTCCTTTCTGAAGAGCCTGTATCCCTCCATTGCAACACTCCAGTCATGGGAGCCATCCCACCATGTCTCTCTGATCCCAAGAAGATCATAGCCCTGCAACTGCATGCAGATCTCTAACTCATCATGGTTATTCTCTATGCTGTGTGCATTAGTATACAGGCACTTTGGAGAGGCACCCCATCATGTTGAGGTCCTGGAGAGGAACTCCAGGAGGAGAGTTTGATGACATTTCCTTGAAGGTGATTGTTTTAATTTTGGGTACTTTAATTGAAAATTATACTGGTGTCTATGGGAGTAGGCATAAGTTTTGTGATTGATTAAGTCTCTAAGGTTACACACTAAAAAGAATAAACGATATGATTTTGGTGAGTACTAAAACCTCAGTTACCAGTATTTCCTCACCAGTAAATGTCCAAGGTAATGGTAAGCGTTATAAGGCGAGTGCAGAAGATGGCTGTTAGTATGATCACTGTTACTGTTGGTGTTAGGTTGCAGGTCAGTTGACTGTTCCAAATAAAATGCAGCATTCAACTAGAAGTCTGCTAGCACTGTAAATACAAATATTTTGTGAAACTTCATCAAATGTCATCTTTTGAATCTCATTTCAGAACAGAGACACAAATTTTCTACTATTACGTTGCACTGTAGCAACTTTCTCGCGTTTAGCAAGGCAGTAACTAGGCTCCTTGTATATGAACTGTAAGGACTAGGTTGTTGATACATTGCTGATAAAATTGAGGAGAGCTTTTCATGCAGTAATGAAGTAGACAATCTGAGGCAGTCTGAATGGTTCCTGTTTCATTCTTGAAGATTACAGTGTCTCTTGTTGAGGTTACAGAAATACTGTCACTTGAAGTGGGTACCTTGTATGTAAATAGGGAGGTAGTGGTAATACAAGCACACTTCTGGAAAGTGGCAGGTATTCTGTGAGCATGATTGTCTTAGGACTTTGCAGTCATCTTCTAGATGTCATTCAGGGTTACATGATGAGTTTTTAATACAAATGACCGTAACTTCAGGAGAAACTTCTAACAATGTTTTCCTTTCATCTGCACCATTTGTTCATGCATGTTCTGTTAACAATGATTTTTAGCTGTGTCACGCTTAATCAGTGATGCTGCACTCTTTGTTGTGATTTTGCCAGAGCTTATGCTTAACTAAATTTTTGTTTGTGTAACAGTGCTTCAGTAACTTTTCCCAGTCAGAGAGTTCTTGGAAGTTTAGTTCATGTTTAGATTTAGGGTTAGGATACTTAGATTCCCTTCTTCTCATTGTTCCTTATAATTTAGCTGATGTTTTTCTGAGGACTGTCTCTCTTCTTTTCAGGCAAATAGTCACAGTTTATAACGCCTTTGTCCTGTTAGCAGAAGAACTTTCTTTTGCTTTGCTGCTTTCAAAATGTGTTGTTCTTCTCATGTTGGGGTTTTGCTTCCTCAGAATACCTTAAATGAAAAAAGATTGCTTTGAAGGTGTTGTCTCCTGTTGGTATGAAACATATTCTTGAAGATTAAACAGCTTATAAACAAGTTTATGGACTTTAGAACCATCAGTCCGATATACATCCATTCCTATGACCCTACAGGGTAGCTGTATGATATGTTGGCATGGTTGAGTATTTATTATATTATGCTGTAATGAGATGTCTTTGCTCTGTAGTGTGTCTGCTTGTATGGCTTCTGTAGTGGTGAAAAATCTGGGAAGAGTAGTTCTGTGAAGAGAAATGGTGAACACTGAAAACAAAAGGGAAGGGGTTGTAGCAAAAAGCTTCTAAAATGCCTGGTTTTCTGCTCAGAGCTGACTACTAAAATTAAAGTGGCATTAAAGATGTAGCAGCTGCTCTCAAAAGCAGCTGAGATTTTACAGTAAACTTATTCAAGACGTTGTCCTCACTTCCATAAGAGTAAGACAGATGTGTGTGTTATTATATAGGTGTTCTTAATGTCCACGGTCTTTTGAGATCTACTGTCAACAACTTGCATATATGCATGAAGAGCACTGGGAACCTGGGCTTCATGTTGCAGCCAGAGTTGCTCCATAAAGACAAGATTATTTGACTGTGAGGAACAGAGAGATAAATTCGTAGACAGCAGTTGCTTTTAACTGTCAAAGTGCTGTCTAATTTGAGCACTTAACATTTGGGGGAACAATTTTGTGGAATGGATTTTTTTTTATCTGCCATCTGTAAAACTTTAAATCAGTCTGCAAAACTACTGTAAAGAAAAATGGAAGATGCTTTTCAAGCTGTTTGTGGAGCCATTCAAAAAACAAGTCATAATTATGGCAATTGTAATGACATTGTTTGTCTACTTAGTTAACTTGTGTTTTGGGTTAAAAAAAAAAAAAAACAAACCCCCCCCCCAAACACAGACATCAGTGCCTTCTCCCAAAATACTGTTGTGTAGGGGTATGGAGATCAGCCCTTCTCTGCCAAACCTGTAGTTATGCACTGCCTGGATGGTCTCAGTTTGATACTTCAGTAAATACTTACGTGTGGTTTCATTCTGATTCCTCTCCTGGAATGAGTGTCAAGCAGGCAAATAGTAATCGTGTGTAATCAGACTCTACTGTCGGTGGCGGAATTGGCATACAAAGACTAATTTTCAAGACATTGCAAATTGAATTTGAAAATTCCAGCTCTGGTTTTCATAGCATTCTGAAAATCATAAAGTAAGAGATGTCTAAATTAATGTCCGCACTTGAATACACTTTCTGGGTTTTTTGAATATGTTGCTATCCAGGTGTTTGTGAATACCTACAATGTGATTTTAAAGCATAAAAATCAATGTCTAATGATTGACTCAATGATATGAGTTGTGTTTTGTGTAAAATTTGTAAAGTTGGTTTTTTTTCCTCACTTTGTCATTTCAGATTTGTCCAATATGTGCAGCATTACCTGGAGGGGATCCGAATCATGTCACAGATGACTTTGCAGCTCATCTTACACTGGAACACAGAGCTCCTAGAGATTTAATATCCTTTCCAAGTTGAGGCAAAGAGGCTAGACTGTGTCATATAGTGGCCATGATGACTTGTTTTGATTTTTATAGTCAAAGGGTCATACCTCTGGTTTTCCTCAAACCTAAGTTGCTAAAGATCTGTATGTCAAAAATAAAAAGGTTTGTTTGCTAGTTTAAAAAAGTATAAATACCAGATTGTGAACAAACTGTAGGTATACTTGACAGTGCTTTTTGCTCTAACAACAAAAACATTTAAAGAACTTTGACACTGAGAGATTTTTCTACTTGCACTGTGGTTTATCCTGCCTGATCATTAGTCTTCGTGCTGGTTTATGTATCCTGATTCAGTAGTATGCTGTAAGTATTTGTGACATGAAGGTAATGATCTGAGGATGACTTGAGCTTAGCTGGTTTTGACAAATGATTTTGAACTTGCTTAACTAATTTCAACACCATGTTTTAATAACATAATTTCATAGTGTTACTGACATTTTGTAATATAACTTGGAAAACTTTCAGATTTCCTGGGAAATAGGATTTCAGTTACCTTAGCAGCAGGTTATGAAGATTTATCTATGCATGATGGCTGAAGAGCTGGAACTATTGGGTTTTTTAATCCTTGTTCTAGGAATATTTTTCCTTTTTTAACACCCCACCCCCTGCTCCCAATTAACTGATGAAATGTATTTTGGTTTGGGCTTTTTATTCAATGACATGCAGGCTATGTAGCCTACCTACAGTAAGTAATCTCTCTGAAGTATACCTTTGTGTCTCATTTAAACAAACAGACAAAAAGACTGCATTATTACTTTGATAGTAGCTTTTTTGTTTAAAAAAAATATTTTTTTAAAAGGAAAAAAAAATTCCAAGCCCTAGCAACTGGAGTTCGTTATGCTAACAGAAGGGAGACAGCATTTAAGGAGATGGCTCCACTTCAGTTATGATTGTGTATGATTGCATTTAAGTTTGTTAGTGTTACCATGGTTTAGGGTCAGGACAGACTAAGTGCACGTGTTAATTACTACACAATAATTGGATCAGTGTAAAGGATTTTGGGTGTTTATTGGCTCTGTGAAGGAGTAATTAATAATGCAAAGAACACTACAAAGTTAGATAAAAGCAGTTATCTCTACTTCACCTTTCCTTGTGGACAGGAGCGGGGCTCTCAGCAGTTGGGAGGAGCAGGATGCCGAGTGCGGTGGCTCTGGCCATGAGAGCTCAGCCCCAGGCATCCAGGGAGGTCCTCCATGGTCAGGTGTCCACCAAGGCAGAGTTGTGCCATCCTCCCTTTCGGGTGGAGGTGGGTTGAGGGGAGAGCATCTTCCTGACCATTGGGTCTTTCCTGGCCTTTGGATGGCTCTGAGATGTTGCTTGATGACTGGTGTAGTGAGTCACTGAGCAATTTTTCTTGTATCAGTTTAGTTCTGCTCTTCCTACCAATTGTTAGTTTTTCACAGCACCTGCATAATATGCTTTTTCTAAAAAAATTTACATCCCTAGTAACTACATAGCAGTGTACCAAAGGTCAGACTGTGGGCCCCCGACATTGGCTTAACCGCTCTGTAGGCCACGAAGTTTGAATTTTCCCAGTTACAGAATGAAATTAATTTCCTACTGAAATGAACAAGATGTTTGATTCAAGTTCATGCTTCTGCAGCTTTTTCTCCCCCTCCAGTATCAGAGATGCCACCAGATTACTTTTAATTTAGGAACGTTTGAACTAGAAAAATAATCTTTTCAAATACAGAGTAAGGCTTCAATGTCAGTCATCCCAAAAATCCCCAAAAACTGGCCTTTTCTACCAGATCTAGTTATGAAAAGCTTGCCAAACTGCTTGGGGGCAGTAGTCCATCTAATACAGTATCTTGTCTCCAGCAGCATCCAGTTTTATCACACTGAGAGGTGCTAGGCAAAGTGTGTTCTGTGCCAGGGGAGATCTTCCTCTTCCACCCTAGATGTTAAGATGTAGCATAACTAATAGGTTTGAAAGAGGCAAACGTTCTGTAAAATCTTTTTGTAACAGCCAGAAGTTCTTTCTTGCCATGAGAAGTCTAGTCATTTCTTTCAGTCTTAAGTTCTTGACCTCCATGACATTCTGAGGTTCTTTACTGTAACTTGTGTTTATGAAAAGTACATTGGACACTACTCTTATGCAGTAATGGATACCATATGAGTGATAAGCATACTGTAATAACATGGGAGATAGGAGGATCTAAGCTAAACGTCTAGTAACAGGAAAATAAAATATTCAAGCCTATGCTATTTCATTTTGCACTAGTGAATTATACTAGTGATCTTTAAAATAAAAGGAAGCCTTATCTGGACTGTCTTGGAGGAGTGAATGTTAACAACTTTCTGACAAAATAATCTTTAAAAAGAGGCAAACGTTCTGTAAAATCTTTTTGTAACAGCCAGAAGTTCTTTCTTGCCATGAGAAGTCTAGTCATTTCTTTCAGTCTTAAGTTCTTGACCTCCATGACATTCTGAGGTTCTTTACTGTAACTTGTGTTTATGAAAAGTACATTGGACACTACTCTTATGCAGTAATGGATACCATATGAGTGATAAGCATACTGTAATAACATGGGAGATAGGAGGATCTAAGCTAAACGTCTAGTAACAGGAAAATAAAATATTCAAGCCTATGCTATTTCATTTTGCACTAGTGAATTATACTAGTGATCTTTAAAATAAAAGGAAGCCTTATCTGGACTGTCTTGGAGGAGTGAATGTTAACAACTTTCTGACAAAAATAATCTTTAAATAATTTGTTGATTGTCTCTTATTTGAGAAAATGTATAAAAGGTATGACTTGAAATATAAGCATCTGATATGGAGAAGTGAGGGAAAATGGGAAAATGAAAGGCATCATTGTCATAACTGGAATTAGTAGTATTTCTTTGGCTAAAAGAGGAAAGTTGAAACAAAGGGGTGTGGTGAAAGTGCTGAATACTCCAGAAACCTACAATTATTTAAGGACTGAAGTGATGAAATTTCTTGGTTAAAAGCATGAAGTACAAAAGTCAGAAGGAATACAGTAATTATGTACTTTTGATAGGAATGGCAATAAACTTCTTTATTATTTTCAATACTTAACATAAGAATTGGGGAGGGAGAATAAAATCCCTATGTCTCTGTAGTGAGCTTGGCTGAACATGCATTTGTCAGAATTTTCAGATTACTGAGTAGAAAACTTTGATCTAAAAAACCCAAGAAATTAATCCTGATGTTTCTTAGACATCATAAAAAGCTGGAGAAGTACAGGGAGTTTGGTATACACAGCACTGGGTATCTTGAGTTCAGATCGGTAAGTTTGACTTGCACCATAGCTACAGTGTACTTCAGCTTTGCTTCAGACGTTGAATTGTTATTTTATGAATGAATAACAGTGTCCATCTGAGTGTTTCACCCATCAAATGTTCTTGTCATTTAATACTCAATGCCAAACAGTTCTGTTTTCTTAACTTCTTGGTTACGATGAATCCAGTGGTGTTCGGCATGTACGTAGGATGTTCCACCCAGGCCGGGGTTTGGGAGGCCCTCGTGCACGCAGATCAAACATGCACTTTACTACCAGTTCCCCTGGTGGGCTTTCATCTTCTCAGAGTTCGTATTCTCCAAGCAATAGAGAAGCCATGGATCCTATAGCTGGTAAGAGCTGTACCTGTGAATTTTACTCTGGTGTCCCTCTTAAACAGAGGAGGTAAAATTCAAGATAGTAATAGTTGCCCTACTTTCTGTTGTCATGAAGCTGCATGTGTGAGTACACTCCACAGTGCAAGTGTGGTTGATGGCTGCTTGCAGGTGAGCAGTGTGCTTGACTGGATTGTCACAGGGCCTACGCATGGAGATGCTGAAGCTGAAACTGCTGCCTGTAGCTTGTGCTTTTAATTCTGGATGGTGTAAGGCTTATTCCTAAACCTAATCTATGCACAGGTGGTGTGTATTTTTTACAAGTGATTGTGTCCGATTTCCATCACCTACTTTAGTACATCTCATTTTAATTTGCCATGTGGCTAAAGGTGTTTATGGAGGAGAGTATCTGTCTCAATGAAGATGAAATTAGCTGAATTTGAATATTAATGGCCATTTAAAATATCTTCAGTTTGCATTCAGGCTGCTGTTTGAATGCTAGACTTGCTAATACCATGTTGTTGGCTTTTTTAAAATGTAAGTTCTTGTATAAATGTACTGTTGCAAGTATGTGCAGTGTATTTTGGTCAAGTTTAGAAAAACTGTGAGGGGGGGAAGGATGTCTCATTTACAACATCAGAAAATAATAAAGATGTGTCTTTAGGATTCCCAGGAATAACTTTTTTGGCATATGTTTAGCTTTGATGTAAAAATAACTTCTTTTTACAGGAAAGAAAAAACAGAGAATGGAGACTATTCTGAAAAGAAATATAACTTTCCCTAAGGGGAAATCTAAACTTTTTTATGCAGTGGTCTTTGACCATGCCAGAATAAGTGTCAGGGAAATCTCAGAACTTCAGCCATAATCCACCTTTGCTTCAGATGCCGGGAAGGCATAATGCTTAAACTGGAGCTTCCTACTATCGTGTTGTGACTCGATCAGAGGGAGGTAGCCAGCCAGCCAGCCAGCTTAATGAGGCATTGCCCCTGAAAGGGAAGCTGTGGCTCCACTGCCTTCCTTCATCATGGTCCCCTTGCCTGCCTTCTGCTGGCTCTGGTGCTCTGCTGGCCCACTGTGACCTGATTTAACTCATTAAATTAGCTGGTAAGAAGTATCCCATCAAGAAAGGCTGAGAGAGTTGGGGTTGTTCAGCCTAGAGAAGAGAAGGCTTCGGGGAGACCTTATTGCAGCCTATCAGTACTTAAAGGGGGCTTATAAAGAAGATGGGGACAGACTTTTTAGCAGGGCCTGTTGTGACAGGGCAAGGGGGAATGGCTTTAAACTAAAGAGGGGTAGATTTAGACTAGATATAAGGAAGAAATTTTTTACGCTAAGGGTGGTGAAACACTGGCACAGGTTGCCCAGAGAGGTGGTGGATGCCCCATCCCTGGAAACATTCAAGGTCAGGTTGGACGGGGCTCTGAGCAACCTGATCTAGTTGAAGGTGTCCCTGCTCACTGCAGGGGGGTTGGACTAGATGGCCTTTAAAGGTCCCTTCCAACCCAAACTATTCTATGATTCTATGATAAGAGAAGAAAATAAATTAAGTGAGGTCACAGGAGGGTCTGAAAAGGACTAGAGTTTGTTCAAGGAGGGAGGGTGTTTGTGAAGCCTGCAGTGCAAGACCTCGTCTTTCTCTTACAAGGGCAGCTGTTTCAGCTCAGTTAAATGTGGAGTAGCTGCTGGGGTTTGTTTTCAGCCTCACAAGACCTTCCCGCTTAACAGCATTAAATCTGGGATAAAATGGCATACTGAATCTTTTCTTTTTTGGTGGAAGCTCATTTAAGAGTTCAGTTGCACACTGAGCTGGGTGTCCTTCTTATACCAAGACTGTGTCTTGAGCTCACATCTGCTTCCAAAATATGGTTTCTCTATACTCCAAGCTTTAAGTTATGCTTTAACTTACAGTGAGAATAAGTACATCTAAATCTTGTCTGGAAGTTTGATATGTCTTCCCTTTTACTGGAGTAATAAATAGGAAAGACCACCAGAATTTTTCTGTTTAAAATAAATGAAGTTTATAGCATATTACATTTTTTCCTCCCCCCCCCCCCCCGTGGTGTTTTCTAGTAATTACAATGGAATTAGAAGTTACTTAATCTTGGTATTGCTGTCAGTGCTGGTAAAAATGGCTTGATCATCCTGAGTTCCTGACATGGAAAACAACTGCGATTTGCTTCATTCGCTCAAAGAAAGCCTTATTTAGAAGGATTATATTTTGTTAATGCAATGGAAGGAAAATTGTCATGACCTATATAGTAACTTTGTGATGTAGAGGGTGAGGGGCAGCAGCAGTGTTGTCCTCTACTTCCTCTGCCCTTGCATCAACTACAGCAAGCAGGTGATGTAAGAAGTACCTTCTACACAAGGTGTAGAAGAGATTCTGTAGTAATGCGCTGAGCAGTAATTTGCTGCTAATATTTATTTCAAAAAATTCTTCATGGATGAAACTTGCTGTAAGCATTCCATCCCTTTGAATTGGAATAATTAAGAACAGAGGTTTTTTTTAGTTGCTAGGCCTTCTCTGTACTTATGGCAGAAATAAAAATTCATACAGCAAAAATGCTTGACCACTTAAGTTTTGATGTGAGGCAATACTTTAATATGTTTTCTTAATTAAATATTTTTTTTTCTTAAATGTTTGAAGCAACAGTACACTATTTCCCGCTTTGCTACAGCACAGCTTCCCTCTGGGATATTGGGAAGGTGAAGCCTGCGTTTTGAGGGAACATTTGTTGAGAGGATGATAATATTCACCAGCCAAAGCCAAAATGAAGTAGTGTCTCAGCCAATTGCAATTTTGACTTGAAGTTTCAGAGAATTGCTGCAGAGGACATCATTTGCCAAGCATTACTTGTAGATTGGCTCTCCTGTTATTTTGAAGGCATTAAACTTTGACTTCTTATTTGGAATAAATCTGCATAAATGAGTCTTAATCTTCTTTACCCTCTGAGACATTGAATGCTAGGACTTTTTTCAGGAGCTTCCTGGGCTCTTCACCATTGTTCTTTGATTTTTATTGATTGAAAAAAGGAATTGATGCACTGGAATTCAGCGCGTATTCATTCTATTGTGTAATGCTCATTTAAGATCTTTCATCATAGAAACTTTCTCTTCTCTGGCAGAGCTTTTATCTCAGCTATCAGGCGTGAGGCGTTCTGCAGGAGGACAGCTCAACTCCTCTGGCCCTTCTGCTTCTCAGTTACAGCAGCTGCAGATGCAACTGCAGTTGGAACGACAACATGCACAGGCAGCAAGACAACAACTGGAGACTGCACGCAATGCAACTAGACGCACCAACACGATCAATGTCAACACCACTATGACACAATCTACAACAACAACCAACACATCTAACACAGAAAACAGTCAGCAGACTATCCAGAATTCCCAGTTTCTTCTCACAAGGTAACTTGTTCTGTGTATTTACTTGTATTTACCTTTTACCATTTCTGTTTGCCTTAGTCCTGATGGAGACATAGAGCTCAGTGAAACTTAAGTGTTTGGAGTAAAGCGGTGTCTGATCAAATATATCCCAGAGTTAACAGGCTAATTAATTATACAGAATATATTCACGGTAGACTTCAACAGTGGTCACAGAATGTGTAATACGTAAAACTTGCTTCATCCACATTTCTAGCATGAAAGTAAAACTGGTAATTTAATATCAAAGAGTAGCAGTTTATAGCTGGCCCAAAGGGAATTACTTGGCTTTTGGAAAGCCAACTCCAGGAGCTGGCTGCAGGAATATCCTGTGGTGGTCTAGTGTTTGCAAAAAGGGGAGGCAATCTCACAAGTGCACTCTACTTTTTTTTCACGCACCTAGGAACGTGTTTAAAGGATTAGACTAGAGTATGGATTTCTGCAAACCCTGAAAAGGGGGCTGGTTTTGAGTTTTGGCTGAGTTAAGTTCCTCAGACTCCAGGCAGGGGACTTCTGCCAGACCCTTCATCAAGTCTGTAGCCAACATACTGCGCTTTTGTTTGCATTTGTAACATCTTTTCAAACCTACTGTCTGTCTGCTCCTAAGCAATGGGTAAACATTAGTTGCTGCATCTCAACTTCAAGAGGAACAAAAGGGAATATTTCTTGACTAAGTTGTGCTTGTTTCCCCTACTACTTCCAACAAAACAAGTGCATTTCCAGTGATACAAGCATATAGACTTGAGCCGTAATGGAGAGGGAGAGAGTCAGAAGATAGTATTGTTTATTAAAGAAATTAATCTTTAGTAAAAGCTGAAGGTTGAATAGGGGTTTATATATTAATTGCTTTATTTGCTTTGTTATCCAGTCTCTAAAGGATGCCATTAATTAGCAGAATACTTATCTGGTTTAGAAATTGTACTTAGATCCCAGGGTTATTTTAAAGAGGAGTCACCCACTAAGTCATTCCAGTTCTTCTAGAAGGTTGGCTGTTGACCTGAAATAAAAATGTTTTCCACATCTCCCCCACCATGCCCCCCATGCATACTCTTGTTTTTCTGTTTGGTTTTGTGAAAGAGTGTGGGCATTTTAACAGCTCCTGTGTCGAGAAACCTGGATTTGAGTCAATCTGATTTTTATCTAAGTGCAAAATCTTTCGATCTTTCTGGTGTTTCAATCAGAAACCCATTATTATTTGAGAAACTTAATCAAAGTACCTGCAAGTGTCACAGATTGCGACTTTCAGAGTTGGAGTGAGCAATTTCCTTGCCTATCGGGGCATGCACTGTAAGCTCGGGGAAGTGGTAGAATCAACGTCCTATCGTGCTTTGGGAATCCCTAGGCTTCACACGTGCAGTAATGCGTTTTGTGGTATGTGTGAACTTAGAAGTTGACCTAGAAACAAAACAGGCACGTAACGAGTGTCTAGGAAATCACAACGGCCCTCCCTAAAAGACTCCTGAATAGCAGGAAATCTCACAAATAGTTTTTTGTTTTCCTCTAGCTTTAGCCTCCGCTTTGAATGCTGTTGTAGCAACAGGGAAAGGGTGGTTTGTTAAATGCACGCCTGTTGTACTGAGGTGTCGCAGGTTGCCAGAGCTGGACGTGTCAAAAGGCAAGCAGGACTATCCTGAAGGAGTGCCTTTCAGCACCTGTCAGTAGTGTCATTGGTGAAGTGGGTTTTCACCAACTGCCTCTCTTCTCTTCCCTTGCTGCTGTACAGGTTGAATGATCCGAAGATGTCGGAAGCAGAGCGTCAGTCAATGGAAAGCGAACGGGCAGACTGCAGCCTGTTTGTTCAGGAGCTTCTACTGTCCACCTTGATGCGGGAAGAAAGTTCCTCCTCAGATGAGGATGAGCGGGGGGAGATTGCAGATTTTGGTGCTATGGGCTGTGTAGATATTATGCCTCTAGATGTTGCTTTAGAAAACCTAAATTTAAAAGAGAGTAATAAAGGAAACGAGCCTCCTCCACCTCCTCTTTGATGACATCCCACTTTGCAGACAATGTCCTCTGTGCTGTATTTGCCAATGAAAGTGGACAACAACTATCTTGGGTTTGTTTTGGTGATTGTAATTTCAGGTCTGTCACTCTTGTTACATTGTGTACATTCAAAAGAAAGAGAGAAAAGATATATATGATAATCATTTCCACTTAACTAATTTTTACTTCTAGCAGGTAAATGTAGGTTGCAGTGCGGAGCAAAAAGCTCTGTGTCCTGTACCTTGACATGCAAAAGGCTCTCCTAATACTCCACATTCAAACTGAAGAGGAAAAAAATGAAAAATCTCTAATGAAGCTGCTGTGTGTATTTATGAATATTAATGAATAAAAACTGCTTGGATGGTTTACCTTAACTACTGCATGACGTTTTTTGCAGCGTGCATGAGTTTTAGTGACCTTGTCATTTAAAATTTAAATACAAGGAGTAAAACTATAAAACCCAAAGCTTTCCCATTATTCAAAGGTTACGTGACAAAAAGGTTAGTGCTGACTAGCAGTTTGTGGCCACAAAGTAGCTTTTGAATAATATGTGACAGAATGACATCTTTATGTGCTGTTCCCGCACAGGATGGAAACTCTGCAGTGGGATATATTGTCGTGACCAGGGTGTGGCAGTTTGCTGTATGTGACCATTATGTTGCCCTGTTAGCCATCGCCTCGATGTGGAGTTGAACTTCATTTTATGCATCTGTAGGAGACACAACAGTAAGGCCACTGCTGGAAGCTACTGCAAGGGGCTTTTGTGTGCCCTAAAATCAAATGATGTTCACTTTTGTTTAAAGTTTTTCCTTTTTTGTGGTTGTTAAAATTTTTTAATTGTTAAATATGTTTTATTCAGGTGTAGACAATTCATATATTCACTGTGTTTAAAAAAAAAGTTAACCTGGATCATGTTGTCTTGGTTTAAAAAGCCTTTCACAGTCTCAATCATATTTTGAGTTATTTATGTATTTGCTTCATAGTTTGCAGAGACCTGTCGGTATCAGGAGAGCTTGAGGATTTGGATTCCCAGATTGTCAGTAAATTACAATTTAATTCTTAATGCTAACTTTAGCACCTTTTATTTATTGTTTCTTTTGGTTATTTTTGCTGGTATAAAAAAGTTGAAAAAGCTTTTTAGTTGAATCGTGCCACCTACATGCCTATACTGTTAACCCTACTGGTTTGGAAAAAAAGAGTATGGTGTTCTTGTGCATAGAAGTTTATAACAGCCCCAGGACAAGGACAGAAGGGGTGTGTTCAGTTTTGGTGTGTCCGCCCCCCCCCCTTTTTTTTTTATTTTTTGGTGGGTTTTTTGAATGTAAAGTTAGATTATAAAAACAAAAGTGCACACAGCTTCTGATGAAAATTTAAACTAGGCTTATATCATAATGGTGTCTTTCCAGATCTTTCTCACCTCACCCCCCTCTCTCTTTCTCTGTATCCTTCCATCTCTGCAGCATTGCTAGCATTTTAGAGTAAATTTACAGACTTGGACAACAGATGGTGTTCTCAGCAGAACTGTGATGTGTATGCTAATCCAAAATAACAGCAGCAAAAGAAGCAACCCCATAGACTGAAGTTTAAGTTCCACTCCTTTTTTTTTTTTTTTTTTGTTTTAAATCCTCAAATCCTGATTGTTTCCACATAGAGCAGTACTAGCGTCGTTTTCTTTTAGTCTCTGCAACAGAAAATGTTTCAAGGGAAACTTTACATGAGGCCTTTGGTTATCCTGAGAGTTACCCCCCGTAGGGACTTTTTTTATTGATTGTTGAGGATTTTCAAAAATTTTTCAAGCTGTAGTCTTTTCAAACACATCTTCTGCACATTACAATAAGACACACGGTTCAATAAAGCATTTTCAAGACTGTTGTTCAGTTGATTTTTCTTTGGTTTTGATGTATTATCCAGACAGTTTTGTTCCAGAAGTTTCTGCAGCTGTATACAAAATCAGTTCATGTAGAAATCCTGGGTGGTTTACATAAACATGTTTTAAAACCACGTGCTTTGGCAGGTGATGAAGTATGTAACCCTAAACTCTTCACAGGTAGGTGAATTCAAGTTTCCATAGAACAAGATGCATGTAAAACAGGCTCTTCGCAGTGTGTTGTTACTTGGAATCGGTGTGTGGCTGGTCTCCAGAGGACGCTTGCATTGTGTGACTTCCAGACTCTGCTCCACTTGCTTTGAAGGGGATGCAAACCAGTATTATCCATGTTTATTTAGAGACTGAATATATGCTGACTTAGATTTAAAGGTTTTCTTGGGCATTGTGTTAACTCTTACAAATGTAAAAAAACCCCCAAATTTAGATTTAGAAATAATATGAAATGGCTACTAGGAAGGTGTTTATTCTAGTAGTCTGTCAATTCCTATTTGCAGGGCAGTGTTTTTACTTCACAGAGTAAGCTTTGTCAGGATAGTATTTTTGGGGCTATTTCCAAAACACTTGTGTTTATTTTCGAGGTGCTCTGGGCTACGATGAAAGTGGCCTTCAGGAACTTTGCAGGAGAATTCCGTAGGGGGTTATTGCCTTTTCCCTGTGAGGGGACAAAAAACAAACCCCCAAAACCCCCGAACCCCATCCCAACAGCCAACACAAACACGACCATTTCAGAAAAGGGATGCTTAGTACTTGGCACTTGCAAAATTCTTGGAGTGCAGTGAAACCTCTATCGGACACCAGTGTGTGTTTGTAAATCCTCGGTGCGGCTGGTGGGAGCCCTCGCAGAGGTTTTGATGCTGAATATAGGCTCCCTTGACGTGCAGGTCCCAAGCTGCCTGCGAGGTGCATGTGATCGGCCGGGTGTTGTGCCTGCGCGCTGCTCTGGCATGTGGCATCCCCCGTATCGCTGATAATGCAACAGGGGCTGCGTTGTCTTTTAGTGCGCTGTCAGCGGAGAGCCTGCCAGCTTTCATTCTGGTGTCGGTCTTGAGCCAGTAAGGGCTGCCAAAGAGCCTTTTTGGGGGAGGGGGCGGGCAGAAGGGCATATATGTGTTGCCAATATTTTATAGCAGTTGAAGGGATATGCAGACTTGTTCGAAGGTGTTGGGGAACAAGTCCCACCAGACTGACCGTGCTAAACTTAACTTGGAATTGCACTATGATCTGTTTGTGACTTGTGATCTGCTTTAATCAGGGGTCTGTTATATTTTAAATGCCAAAGACACTTACACAAGGTGGTGTGATAAACAATGAAAATGCATTTTACCATCCACCCCGAGTTCTACTTGCAGTTGTTACGACTGCTTTCATCAGTTCCCTGTCATGTTTAGGGGGTGGGGTTGGTTGCATTTTGGAGCTTGTTTTTCTCTCCCCCCCCCCCCCCCCCCCCCCCCCCCCCCCCCCCCCCCCCCCCCCCCCCCCCCCCCCCCCCCCCCCCCCCCCCCCCCCCCCCCCCCCCCCCCCCCCCCCCCCCCCCCCCCCCCCCCCCCCCCCCCCCCCCCCCCCCCCCCCCCCCCCCCCCCCCCCCCCCCCCCCCCCCCCCCCCCCCCCCCCCCCCCCCCCCCCCCCCCCCCCCCCTCATCTGCCCTTGTCTCAGGAAGGGCTTGTAAGACCTTCCTTCTCGGTGTGGAGTTATGCTCCCAGGCAGCTTGTGGAAGCGTAGCTTGGCCCAGAAACCAAACATCTAGACGTGTGCATGTTTTGCAGTTTTGAGATGCTTGTCTGTTGGGAAGGAGTAAAGGCAATTCTCTGTTACCAGCTAGAAGTCCCAAGAGGCAGAGATACCCGCTGCCTTTGGGGCTCTCGGAAGACCTGAAACAGGGCAGCAGTGGATGCATTTGGTATGTGAAGACTTTTCCAGTTACATCACTTGTATCTTCCTTTCCTCTTCTCTGACATACCTGACCTTCACTTCTGGATCTACCTGCTCTGCCAAATAAATGGGACACCTTGCTGTTGTGAGGCCATTTTATTCTTTTAGCTTCTAAGGAAAAGGAACTAAGTCCATGTGCCTAGCACTGGTGGAAACTCCCCTCTGGTATGCTGTGTCCTGTGCTGAAGGGCAGAGTGACACTACCCTCCGTCGTCGTCCCGCAGTCCTTGCAGCCGGCCTTGTACAGCCTCCCTGCACGTGCGCTGCTGGCTCCTGCTTGCAGAGCACAGTGGATACGAATGTGCTGGGCTCTGCTTTGTTGCACAAAGGATCTCAAGACAGGCCAATGTGCACAAAGATTTATTTGCAGGTATTTATGTGCACAGCATAGTGCTCAAAGTTATTTGTGGGCAGAAAAATGGCAAAGGGCAACTGTGCAGCTTCTAGCTTGTGCTTCCCCCACATGTCCTTTTAACACAGCAGTGGCTGTTGCCTCTGCAAGAACATCTAATAAAAGACAAGGATAAACACACTTAGGATACAGTGGTAAAAGCTGTGGGGTGTGTAGGAGAGGTTCCAGTGGATGACAACCTGCAGTGCTGCATCCTCACTGTTGGGCCAGCAGGGTGAGGGGTGGGGTGGGGTGGGCCACAGTTCCCCCCCCCCAACACCCTGTGGGGCATAAGCAAGGGGGTAAATGGTGTAGGGAGGTGACTGTGGCCTTGCAGGAGTTGATGTGGAGGAGTATGAGGGACAGGGAAGGGATGGGGGAGGCAGGAACAAGGGATGCTAATGTTGGTCTCAGCACACTGGGATGAGGGGGGGCTGGGAAGGGAAAAAAGTACAGCAGAAGGAAGGAGGGGTTGGCAGCGGGGGAAACAACAGGACAGCAGAGGGGATGATGGTCGGAGGCAGGAGACTCAGCAGTAATGACCAAGGTGAGGAGGAGTGACTGGGGTGGGACTGAGGGGGGGCAGAGGACCAGCGTGAATCACTATCAGCTGGAGGTGAGGCTCTGGCAGCTCCATGCCTCCACCCTGTGTCCACAGACACTCCATGTCTGTGGCCCGGGAGAGAGCTGGCCACCACTTCTGGGGCTCTCCTGCCCTCCCCAGCCAGCAAACCACCGCCGCAGCGATGCAGCAGCCCACGGCAGTGCCCAGCTGCGGCGGGCGGGCACCGGGGGATGCAGGCAGGAGATCCTCCCTTGTTCGCTCTCCTGTTCCTTTTACAGAGCAGCCCCTGAAAGGCTGCGGCAGGGACTTTGCGCATCCTTCTCAGCCCCAGCACCACGCATGACACTCGTGGGCTCAGTACCCCGCTGGCTTCGGCAGCCCCTGAAAGGCTGCGGCAGGGACTTTGCGCATCCTTCTCAGCCCCAGCACCACGCATGACACTCGTGGGCTCAGTACCCCTTGCTGGCTGTTGCTGTCACAACTTTTACCCGTGTCTGACACCACCTCCTCCTCCCACCCCAGATGGCAAAGCTGCTTATCAATACAGGAAGGAAGGACAATTGTTTCTGTCCATATTAGCAGTGGTTTCCCACCACCGCCACCACCTCTAGCTACCTCTGTAGCTGAACTTCCACCAGTAAGAGAAACTTGTATTACTTCGGCCGTTTAGCCTTGGCCCTTTGAGAGGTGCCCCGTGTCAGGCAATTCTTGCTGTGATGGGGCAGCCAGATCGGATGCTTTCCAGCAACAGTCAGGAGGTTTGTGATTTCTGGTGTACTCCTCCTGCTGCCTACCTGCCGTTCACCCTCCTTTGCACAGCCCCAGGAAATGCGTTTCCAAGATGCCATTTGTGTATCTAAGAATCAGACAGACCAGCCGACACCAAAGCAGCCCAGGTCTAGCTGTGCTTTGTAAAAAGTCCAGTTTTTCCCCCGCTGCTCTGTAGTGACTGATTCAAGTGCATTGAAAAGCAAGGTTTGTATTACCCATGTTATTCCCACTCCACTGAGGTCCCTGTTAATCACCAGCTGGCTGCAACAGCCCCCACCAGCTACCACCATCTCGTACAGCAGAACAGCGCTTCAGGCTCAAACCAGTAACTTCAACATGAACCGTGCATTGGCCTCAGTTTATAACCAAGCCCCAAATAAAGGAAAAACAAGCATTTACATTTTATATAAGCGTTTATTTACAACTTGTTTAACAACTGTACACTCTTCTGTTACCATGGAAGCATTAGTGTATTTGAGTGGGAAAAAATACTAAACCTTTTGATTCCAATGATCATTACTATTTTTTTGTCTATATACAGATATGTATATTAATACTGCTACCATGACAATCTGGTAGTTACACAATTTGTAGATGAACTGAAATGGGAAATTAATGTTTTGACACTCTAGGAATCCATTCTTTTATAGAAAATATATCACTGGCAACTTCACAAACAGCTACTTTGATAATTGGTCAACACTTAATTCAGGACTGTCAAACAAGCTGCTACTAAGAAAGTAAGAGAGTTTTCTATGCAGCACAAATGAAGTTAGTATGTCAGAGACATGCTGGAGATCACCTCTGAGTTGTGAGCTCACAATCACTTCATGACAGAGATGCTAGGCTAATCTAATTAAAGTAGCCAGCTCACTTGCTGAAAGTTACTGGCTCCACCTGGCATCGCTCTGTTGCATTAGTGAACTCAAACACTTTTTGTCAAGCTAAACACACTTACATACAAATGTCTTCAGGTTCAAGAACAACTGATACTTAGTCTCCAATTTGCACAGACCACTTGGAGAAATGAGGTACTGCTCGGCTTCACCTCGGGACACCTGTGCAGGCAGGTGCACAAAAACACAGCCATCCCCTCCCGCCCTGCACAGAGCCCCTGATTTCAGGGATCCTGCACCCAGCCTGGCTTGGGGCAGGGTGTGGTCCCAGCCGGAGCAGCACTTGCAAATGAGAAACAAACCATGCCTTTAACACCCAACAAAAAGAAGTTTTTCTAGTAACGCTTGCCCTGACACGTAACAAGGGATCAATGGCTAGGGCCTGGAAAGACACAAATCCTTTAGCTCTCTGCTGGACTCAGTCTGATGAAAGTGCTGCTGCCTCCGCTGCAGGATACCCGACTTGCCACCACCGAACCCCAGGTCCTGCCCGCAGGTCACGTCAGACTTCACTGTCCCAGGTCCTGCTGGACCAGGAAGGACATATCCCCCTCGGGGAGTCTTTCCGGACTGCTGTCAGCCAGAGCACCTGGCAGCCACAGGCTCGCCCGTCTGGTACGGTATCCAGAAGGGAACACGCCACACACTTCTCACGGGGATCTTAATGCTTATCGTTCCCTCTCCTGCACGGCCTGCTTGGAGCCCATTCCCACCTGCCCTTCCCTTTGCCGGGTGGCACGGACCCCCTGTGGAAACAGAGGTGGGGACATGATCCGTCTTTTCTCCAAGTCATTCTGCACAACACTACCGACACAGCGGGTATCAGACTCCCTGAGGACTGAACACGTGCAGGTGTCTCGGCGCACGAGGTGCAGCTCTGCCCAGAGCCCCGCTTGACGGGCCAGGGATGAGACACGCACTGTGTTTTGTGACCAGAAGTGACTGCAGAGACTAGTGGACACATTATTTCTCCAGCATAGGGGTGCTCACATGGAAAACAGGGCTGGTGGTTATGCCACTGCCTGAATAAGCAAGACCATTCTTGGAGTAAGCAGAGTACATACGTGTCTGTATTTTTGCAGGATTAAGATCCAAGTGAGCAAGAATGGGCTTTCTCTAGAACTGGACTTAAACCAAACCACTTACGGTACTCATCATTCAGACTCTTCAGATTTTCCGGCAAGTCCTATGGCTTAAAAGCCCCCTTCCCCATGTGTTACATACTAACTCCTATACAATAAACCTCTTAACTTACAACGCTACAGCACTCCCTCGCCTTCTGAATCTTGCCAGTACTGGATGTCCAATACAAAACAAAGATACAGTAGTACAAATGTGCAGATATTTAAGAATATTAAATAAGCAGCTTTTTAAATTAATATAGGCAGTACAAAGCATTTTGAGTTACACTGTCTACATATGGCAAATCTTATAGCTAAACTTCATAATACAAAGGAACAGCCAAGCTAGTGCAATTGGAAATTAAATAGCTAAGACTGCGATAAGGAGAAAAAAAAGAAAAAAATAGTACAGGTAAAAGATAAACGACCCAAACTATAAACTGGCAAGGACAGTCTGCATAATACTGAAAGTGTAGACGGCTTTCCAACTTATCTCCATTCACGTTCTTTCCTCAGATTGTTTTAACAATTGTACACAGATTGAAAAAAAAGTTTCTGAAAGAAACGGACAACACAGCTAAAATGTAGAGAGAAAAATACAACAGCCACAAACTACTGTGTATATACATAGTAAGGAAGCAGGCAGTGTCTGTGAACAAAATACCACCCGGTAGTTTGCCTGGCTCGGAGATTATCAGACGAACCTTGCCTGGTTTTCTAAGGAAGATGGGATGGCCAAGCAGCAATTCATTAGTCATTTCTCCTGGTAAAACACCTCCTTCGCTTTAATTATTTAAAGATTCAAAGTGGATCCTTTAAGGGTGCAGGTGCTTTGAAATTTTAACAATAACCCAAAGGTGTTTTTAGGAACTCATTAAGACTAGATTTTTATAGTTCAGTATATGAAAATGTTGCAGGAAGTCTGTGTGTTAATACTGTTAATCAGAATTAAATAAAGTGGACAGGCAGAAGTAAAATGGAGAGCTGACAGTGCTCTGTCAGTTTGCAGAACGCCTCCTGTCGAGTTCTGAATACTGGATTTCCTCTCTTCTAGCCTCATAGGAGACTTTTTGTGAAGAGAAAGAGTAAATGGAAGCGGGAAATGGGAAAGCCACTCCCCAGGATGGCAAGCTTCTCTGCAAGTAGATGTCCCTTTGAAATCAGATGGCCATGAGTCTTAAGTGTAGAACTGGTTAAGTTTTGGTTATGCAGTCTGGACAGAAAAGCAAGTCATGCACTGAACAGTCCCTGTTTTAATAATGCTGCAGGTCATGCAACCACATCACTGCAAATAAAAGAATAAAGAAGAAAGTTAAAAAGCAGATAACATATTACCATTAAAAAAACCCAGAGAACAGAACAGGTATTTTTCAGAGCAGTTTAGTAAGGCTGTCTCTACTTAGAGTTGTGCAAATTCATGGGGAAAACATCTTTGCCAGAGCAACTCTTCAAATTAACAAGAAGGTTACACACCAGTAATTGGAAAGAGCAACAGAACAGCCTTGAACAATATCTAAATTTAGACATAATTCAGACAAATTTAAACACTTCTGAGTAAAGTCCTTCAGGGCACCATTCTCAGCTAACACAGCTATGGAAACTAAGTTTACACAGCGATGAAAAAGTCTCAGGCATTCCTGCTGTCTGAGAGTACAACAGTTAAAAAAACCAAAGCAATATAAAGTGAAAGGTGCCTGTCCAATACTGCGTGTGGTTACACACTAAAAGACAATCAGGGTCATAATGACTCCGTCTGAGCCTTTGAGCTCTGAGCACCACCAAAGACTTTAAGCATTTATGTTTCGTCAAAGCTCATCCTGTGCGTGAGGCTACAACAGCATCACTGCCACACTACACTGGCAAGTTCTATTCATTGCATGCAAATACAGGTTTGAATCGCAAGAAAATTATATGTATTCTTGTTAAAATAAGCTGAGTAGGAGCCACTGAGCAGCCCAAAGAGCACATCACAATGCTGTGGAAGGGAACCTAAGTTTGGAAGAGAATTGGAGAGGTTGGCATATTTCTCCATCCTTGCTGAAGCACCCTCTTTCTTGACCTATGTAACTGGGTAAGTGGAATGCTTTACTAACACAGCTATGGTGCTTTCAGCTTCCCCAGGTACCACAACTATCCCTACACAGCATGGCACAGCACTGACTGCTCATTCTCATGTTTGCATTGCATTCACTGTGACGTTACAAAGAGCAAAACAACTTCACCAGACCAAAATCAAAGCACGCAAACTGTTTCTCTCCCCACTTCCTTCTCCCTAGTATTGCACTGGTCAAAAATGATTCTAAGAACAGTTCCTGTGACAGGAAAATCCAGGTTCAATAGATAAGGAAGAATATTTATAACTAAACTCAAGGACTCATTGCAAAAATCTGTCTTTATGCTACAAGTCCTGCATCTTGAGTATCCCTCTTTTTTTCCTTCGCATTCACCAACCCAGAATACTAACCATAGTTGAAAAACAAATAGAAACACAGAGACATAAATCAAACGGAATAAAAATTAAAAAATTTAACACATTCAACACATTCAAAGCAGACCTCGAGAGTGTATTTTGAGTAATCATTCTCTGCTAAGCTTGCTTGGCACTGCTTGGGTGCATGAAGTTACAGAGTTCAGGATTAATAATATGAAGATTACTGTAGTTAGTCTATAAAGAATTAAGAGTTCAAGCTACATAAGCATGTATTTATTCTATTGTGCATAAATGAATATAGTCTACTCCTTTAGTCTCACCTGGCTATTACTTAGTTCAGACTCAGTATTTAGTAGCACTTCAAGTGTCCTGTTGCACATAAACAGAAATGACACTGTAGGTTTCTCTGAGTCAATAGTGCTTCTGAGAGGCTTTGTAAACTCAGGACAGTATGTTCTCTTTCAAGGATGTAACAAATTCATCTGACAGTGCCCTTTCCTGACTAGAAATTCTAATCTTGTTCTAAAAAAATTGTCTGACAATTTCTTTCTCTTGGAGAACGCCTCAAAATTAATATATTTTAAAGCTACCTGTTGAGGCAGCAACACTTCAGAAGACAACAGAGATGCAAGATGCGAGGGTAAATTCACTCAGCATAACCTGTCATTGCTTCTGCAGCATCTTCAGAAAGAGACACTTTATGCAGCAGATGATGCGTCTATGGAGCAGTGACTTTCTCTTTCTTACTTCCCTCGCCAGTCCAAAATACTCCAGCTATAAGTGAAAGCTTGTTGCCAGCCTGGGGGTTTATTTCTTAGCGAGCCATTTTCCTTCACTATTCAGTGTCTAATCTCATGAGCTTTACTTCACTACAAGTGGTTATCCGTCCCTTAAAATCTTCCTTAACTTCTCGCTGTCCTCTTCTGTTTTTTCAACACACAGAAGTGACTGGGACAACTCCAGCACACTGAAGCCACAGAAAGCATGGCAGCCTTTTTCACTAACCTAGCCATCTCTGGAGGTACCTACCAACACAAGAACTTTTAATTCAGAGCACTGCTCACACAAGTCAAATCTGACGCAAAAAAAACCAAACCTCAAACCCAGCCACATGTCCTCTCTGAGCAACTGCTTGTTTCCTGTTCAGTCTATGTTTGGTCCTAAGATGGACCAGGCTTTCTGTAGCCAACAATCTGCTGACTGTAAGCAGTACTTTGTAACGCAATCACCAAAGCTATCAGAGCAACGCAGTCTACTCACTTTCAAGTCTAACACTAGACACTCTTCCCAAATATTTCTTCCAAGCTTCTGCTTTGAAGTAACTGCCTCCAGATTTCTCTTCCTGCAGATTTCCTAACTTCATTACTTACTGGCTTCTACTGCTAAGGTCTGTTTTTCTTTCTGCATCTATTCTTTCTATGTCTTTCTCCATGGTACTTCCTTTAGATTTTTTAAAGGAGCCTTTCAACATAGCATCTTCCAGAGCTGTATTAACACCACTTTGCATTTTTATAACTCTTACAACCAGAGAATACAAAGTGGACTATAAATTCTAAGAATTGCAGCCTTATAATGTCATGCTTATAACTATTCCAAGATTTTACTGATATTGCTAAATAAAAGCTTTAAAATCTCTCTCGAAACCACTGATACCTCCAGGAAATAGGTTTACTCTCCTGCTTACTAATCTTTGGTGACTGAGAACTATAATCTCTGCTTTACAAAATTTTAAATTACATAACGAATGTTATATTCAAATCCAAATCAAGTCTGATGGTCTCAGTACAGCTGTTTTGTAACTCCATAAATATTACACCATTTGGGATTTTCTCTTAAAATTCTGCTCATTTTCACGATCACGCTAACACCACGAGCACGTTAACAAGCTAACAATTGGCCTCTATGTTGATTTTCTCTTCTCTTAAAGTTAGGGATAATCATTAGGGATTCAAGTTCTATTTGCAGAATAAGCTATCCTGTACCTGTGGAAATACTTGCTTTTGCAGTATTTCAGATTTGTGCCATGCTACAGTAGTTGACAGCTCTTCAAAGTGCTGACAAATGACCACTTTTGTAACGATTAGAATAACCATGTTGCTCTTTCTGAAATGTGATATTCTAACTTCATCTGATAGTAAAGGACCTCTCTAATGCGAAGCAATGCATAAAGTCACCACCAGACAGGAAAGGCTTCCCAACTGTCCTGGATTTCCCTCTCCTAGCAATGGTTTTCTGTTGTATGGACCAATCTCCGAGATCCAAAGCAACAAGACAGCAGCAGGAAATTTTTATCTGACAAATGGAATCTGCTTTCAGTCTGGAACCAACACGCAGTGCAAAGGAGACTGAAGGATATGCAGTTTTCCAAATGACTTTATACACACAGCAAACAGCAGTAGAGGAAATTCCTGATTTGCCACCAGAGCCAACTAATGCAGAGATCTACTTCAGGACAGTCCTGCATTACCTTGGCAAGGCCTAAAAGTGAAGGTTAGAATCTGGGCCATAGTAAAGTTAACAGCAAAGCATCCCCTAGCAACTACTAGATGAGGACTTCAATTACAGCAGTTATCATGAGCTCCTACTGATCCACTGACTACAATCTGACACCAGAACAATTTGTCTGGGAAGCTGCCTTGGCTATACTGCCAGGTGTTGCTTCAATGCCCCGTGGGACTGTATGATTTGTCAAGTTTTCTAGAGCTCCTCAATCGACACTCCTTCATTACCTAATTCAATGAGCTGATACATTTAAAAAAATGAACTTTGTGTCCCAATATTTCAATGAATCCACAAAGTAAAGTCAAGGAAAAACAGAGGACAAAGCTAGGTAAGTTCTCAACGTCTAATGGTGCAATGAAGCTGGGGGCACAGTCAAAATCTCTGGGGGTTCACTGTACCAGATGCAAGAAGTCTGAGGTTGCTGTGGCTAGTAATGACAGCTTCTGCCTTATTCACATAGGTAAGGCCTCTAATACTTAATCAACTGCAATTCAAAATTAATTAAAAAAAACCCAACAAAACACAAAACAAAACAGCTCCAAAAGCTGAGGTTCTGTTTCACTGTTTTTAAATTAACACCAAAAAAGCAAAATGGTGAAAGACATACTGCTCTTCAGATTTTTGTACTTAATAGTTGCTTGCATCTGTCTCCTCCACCTTCAAACCAAAGAAATCACCCCTTATTTTTACTTATAGCCTGCGGAGTCACTGACGAGCTTCTGCTCCTTTTCTGGACTTCCAGGGGGAAGAAAGATCACAGGAGCAAGGCAATGCAATCAGTCATGTCAGAACATTTTCTTGATTCCTTGAAAGTGACAAACTAGAGGTATGGCTAGGATCCTACCTAGAATCTGACATCTGCCACAAGCCAATAATATGATTCGGCTTGTGGAGATGTTCTGAGCACAAGTGAGATTTGTTACTTGCTCCTACAGCAACCTGTGAGATAACGCAAGATTTCACTTCTTTCTCCCGATGCAAGGCACAAAGTCGAAATGCAGTGCTCTTGCCAATACAGAAGGGAGCCGGACTGCTCAGATTTGGGAGGGGACACGTGTCTGGGCTGTGTGCAGTTTGTAAGGTTCAAAACCTCATTCACCGAATTTCTAGCTTACCTGATCTTTACATTAAAACTGTTATAACGATTCACCTCTTCATTTTAACAGAATGCTAAATGTATCATACTACCAGCGTCAGCTAATACAGTTGTTCTAAGGAAGGGCTTCTGAAAAGGTTTCTTTGTAAGTGCTTGATTTCCTGAGATCACCTTTCAGTCGTAATCCAGCTACCAAACTATTCCATAGGCGACACCCCTGAAGTATGACTACTTGGCTTAGAGGAAAAAACACCACTTGAAAGTATTTCCTGACAGAACAACTTCTTTTAGCTATTTATTTGCACAATACCAGCGAGGAAAATGCCTGCAAAATTTGCTAAACTTGGTTTGGAGATACCGAAGTTTATCAGTACAATATTACTGCAAAACACAGAGTCCACATTCTACCTAAAACACATGTGCAAAACCCTGTATGAAGTCAGTATTGCATAGCTGACTGAGTGCAAAAATACCTCCCTCATCAATCCTTGCAAAAAGTCAGAATGTCGGGCAAGAATAAAAATCTCTATAAAATGAGTAAAATACAGGTACTGTTTTGCTTTATAAGAAAAAGAAAAATTAGCCACATTCAGGACAGTCTTCCTCCAAATCACTAACTAGAAGAACATCAAGTGGTGAAATTAAAATATTTTCCAATTACCAAATCTACAGAAAATGTCAACACATCAAGACAATTAAACCCACTAAAAATCATCCAGGAAGATGCTAAGTGGGTAGTTGCACATAGTAGAGAACCGAGGAAATGCAAAAGCTACTTGCACATGTCAAAATACTTTGAAATTTTAAAATTTTAAAATTTTGACTTTAAAATTGCCAAATCCTCTTAAATTTTCTTGATAGCTTGCACATACCACTTACTATTTAAGATCATCATAAAGCAGTAATAGGAATATTCACTGTTAATTCTTTCACACACAATTAATATAAAATTGCTGGTGCTCCTTACATGAATAGAAAGCCACAGAAAACTTGCAGAAGCATTACTGCTATCTCAAGAGTCATCAGAACAGGACAAGATTACCATTTGCTTATTTCCAAAGAGATAATGAAAAGCATTTGTAGCCATTATATATTTACTTCATTTTACAATATATAAAGCTGTGTGCTCTAGTCGTTTATTTTCCTTTGCACTGTGGGTGGAACACACAACCTTTAAATTAGATTACTTCAGTTTTCACAGCACTTGGAAAATACACGTTATGATCCAAGTGGTTACGTGTTGCTATCAAGAAAATGGGGAACTTGAATATTCTTTTCTGTAATGCCTGATCAGATATGTTAACTCTCCATGGAAGTATACAAACTGGACTGCACACACATCTTAAGACCAGAAACTAAGCTTCAGCTCTGAACAATGAAAATATTCGTCCATTTAACTGTTACCTTTTATTAGCATTAATTAAAATCTCAGAAAGATTATTTTGGGCAGATCCTCGGCACAGTGCTCAGGAATGTACCCTCATGAACTCTTTAGCTGTTTTATCGCTGCCCTGGAGAACCTTTTGTCTTTAACCTCAATCTGCAGGGTTTTTTTGTAGTGTATCAGGACAGGATATAGCATTGGTTTAATAATTACCACTACAATTTTGATGTAAATAGTCCTTGTTGCCCCAGAAAAAGTGTTCCTAAAAGCTTCTTAGAAGTATCTAATGTACTGAGAGAATTCTGTTTTACAGGGTTTTTTTGCTTATATTCTTTTATTACTGAAGATAAGACAAATAGACAGCATTCATTGGTAGCTCATCTATACATGTGCTTATTCCCTGAAGTCACACTCTGAGCCCCTTCTTTTTCTTAATACCACACTACTTCCAAAGCTACATAACAGGCAAGGAAAATAATGAAGCTGAACCCTTTCAATAAAGAAGCTGTTCTTGTGAGAGAGAAGGTTTAATGATGTTCACCACCTGCATTCATCCACACCCAAAGATTAAGAATTGATGTATGCAGCAAATAATGGAACTAAAACACTGAAGAACAAGGAATTAAATTCCTAATGATTACCATTAGACAATAGAACAAATGACTTACTGGAACTGGATAGCAACAGAGTATATTTCTGTAAGATTGCAGTATATTTTTAGATATTTATATTCAACAAAAATTCTGGGAAATACCAGAATTTCTACAAGTTTGTGAATTCTCAAAAGACAAAATGCTTGTTCAGTCTTGCCTAACAATTACTATGAGCAACAGTAAAGCACAGATTCAATGTTAGTCTTGTTTTGCTCTTTGATGCTATATAATGATGCTATCTATATATTCTTGAAGGGAACTATAGAATACTTCAGTGTCTTATCTTAAGGGAAAAGGAAAGACCAACCAGAATGACAAAGCAGAAGATAAAAGCCAACAACCACCAAGAAGCAAAAGAAGCCATGAGAGATAGGAAAGTAAAAGCTAAAAATGAGCCTTCTAATAAGCATTTGTTCATCTCCTAACCGTCAGGGGCATTTGCCTGTCATCAAAACTTTGGAGGCAAAATGGTAAAACAAATATTAAAATAATAAAAGCAAGTAGTTTTATTCTAGTGTGCAGATTGCGTTCAAGGTATTTTAGACCTGCACCTAATTAATAGCAGCAGGAAATTAAATTCTTAGACAAAATTAAGAGATAAAACTTCCCATCAAGGTCCTGGTATTCCCTGCTTTCACAAATAGGCTTTGGCAGTTTGGTAACAGACAGAGCCAGCCAGATTAAAATAAAAATGGAGCTTCAGGTATTCTTAGGTTCTTTCTCTGGGTGATATAAAATGCTGTAATCTCAAACAAGAACAACAAAATCCCTCAGAGAAGTGATCTTATTTGCTCCTGTTCACACATGGCATGCAGTAAAGAGTTCTTCAAGTGACTAGATTGGATTGCACAATAAGATCAGTAAAAGACGTTCCACACGAACTGTGGTCATCTTGCCAGATAACACATATGACTTCTTGTCCCTTTAATATTCTGTATCTCAGTAAGAGACAGCAAACCAAGTATCACCTCACTGAGCTACAGAAATTGTCCTAAACTTCCTTTACATGGCTACCCTTCTGCACAGAAGAAGATACTGTCACTGTCTTATCTAATCTTGCAAGCATAGCCCAGACATGTCATACGTTGAATAAGTAAAGAGAATTTTTAGAACATCATTTTTTCCCAAATGTGAGCAATAAAAGACAAACCTATATGCAGTTAACAGACTTCAGCATCTGTTTTCATATTACTGGGGGGGGGGAATCAGAACTGACAAATTTTTTCAGACACATATTGAATGCATTTCTTAGCCTAGATTTAAACAGATGATGTATTTGAGGATAAAACAGTACCTAAAAGTGTCATTCACCTCTTCCTTACCCTTTAATCTAGGTGTGCTTGTTTTAATTACCCTTTGCTCATTCCACCCAAGTTGTGAATTAACATAGACCTTCAGATGATTAATAAATGCGAGTATCTCTTTTCTCTAAAGGGATTTATGAAAAAATGTCTTCACTTGGAAGGGCATTAACATAAGGTAAAAGAATAAATTTATAAATCAGACTGCGTGTGCATTAGGGTCCAAACAGTCTCTAAATGAAAAATGTTTAAAACTGAATCACCACAAGATGTATGTATATGAAACTTTCAACCCATACTCAGGTCCTCTGTGTCCATCAATTCTTTGACAAAAATGATAGGGAAAAAGCAGAACTTCGTAGGAACAGAACCTAAATTAATAGTAGGGGCCACCATCCACCCTGCTGATCAACATGAAGGTGCTACAATGAGTGATGTACAATTAACCAGCTACACACCAAAAAGGCAGTACAACAAATTACAGCCAGTTTCCAACAATGTCAGCAACAAACTCACCTGAAGGCACTGGTACCATTAGTAAGGCAACTGATACAATTATACCCTGAATCAATATATTAAAAGCAAGTCTTTTAGTAGGGGATGACAACTGGAATACATTAACATCAACAATATTAATTGCGGCCTTGATCCATTATGTACTGTTCATCCACAATCATAAAATTTTAAAACAAGTGTCCTTTTTAAATGGATGATGCAGTAGCATATTAGAGCATTCTAAATATTTCTCAATCCTTTTATAATATATATTAAGCATACATTTGACCAAGAAGAGTGGAACAAACCATTTGAAAATATTCAGCTCTGCCAGCAAAAGACATAACACCAGTAGATAAAGAAAAACCTGAAAAAAAAAAATCATCCTGCTTCCCTATTAAATGCCAAGAATAAGAGCAAATTACCGCATGTAGGAAATTAAAAAAACAAAACAAAACAAAAAAACCCACATTCTTTTTGCCATTGGTAAGTTTTTTAGTAGCAAATATATTTCACAAAAATATTATATACTAATTTTGCATTTCTGTAATGAGTTTTCAGCATTTTTTTTAAGCAACAGGTTAGCACATGAAATAAAAAGCCTAATTCCCTTTGAAAAAAGACTTTGAATAAAGCGTAACAACCCTTATAGGCACAAACGTATCAACTGTGACAAGAAATGTACATTGTTACACAGCCCATACCAGGCTTTTCATAAAAGACCAGACTTCATACAAATAAGACTCTGTTATCATACAGCACCCCTCTAGATGTTTTCAAAACTTTGGCACATTCAAAAAATGCAGAGAGAGAGAGAGAGAGAGAGAGAGAGATGGACTCCAAAAAAAATAAGCAAAGGGCATTACAGAACAATGAGCAACCATAATAAAACCCTTTCCTGAACTGTAAAATAATAGCAGGAGAAAGAGAAAGGATGCTGGTTGTTTTTCCTTGAATGTTGTCACTTGCAACAGAATTGGCCTGGATCACAGGGCAGTTTTCTTTCTAAGGGCAAGGCTTCTCTACCTTGCTGTTGCTGGCTGGACATGACCAGGGTAAGATCTCCTTGTGCTCGTGGCTTGCCTTTGTCGAGCCAGGAAGGACTGTCCTGAGCCTGTACTAGCCAGTCTATCTTCTGCTGCTTTTTTATGCAGAGTCATTCCCTATGGAGAAAGAGAAACTTCTCAGTGAATACCAACACATAACACTGAACAACTTTACTCATTTACATTTTGTTTATTATCTCCTTCTTCACCAACACTGACTAAGCTATTTTGAATTTCAAACACGAAGCATCATATTTTCAAGGATAAAGCTAAGGTATTCTTCCTAATTCTTTGTGTGTTGTTCTTTTTTTTTTTTTCTCCCCCCCCCCTATCTCTTTTCCCGGTTTGGAGTAACTGTTGAGAAGCAGGTCCCCCAGTGTCCCAGATGTGAACATATGCTTCTCCACATAAACACACGGTAACTGTACGAGTCTTTTCAAAAGTGCTTTCCCTCCCCACCCTGGCCCCCTTCAGCATGTTGAGCTAGAATAGTACTTTTCTTCTGAAAATAATTCAAGAATTGTCTTCCTCTGTGAAAATACCAGCTCGTATGGCAGGAGCACATATGCAAGGAGGAAATGAGGGAAGCTGTGATGGGTTGTGTAGTTGTGTATAAAAGCAGAGGCTAATTAGAGAAAGACAGACAAAGCAACCAGTGCTCATCTTAGTGTTCATGACAGGCTACTGAACCACAGCTCTTAGCTCAGGCTTGTCGTCTTCTTGTCAGTGGGACTAGTGTTACAAAACTGGTCAAGGACACTTGAAAATGCCTTCAATAGTTAAAGGATTCAAAGACTCTGCTTAAGTTCCATTTTTGGCTTACTATTCATGGACATAACAAGAATGTAGAACAGCAAGAAGGAAACTCTTCCAAGGGAAGACAGAGAGAAGGAATTTGAACTCTATGATGAAGCAGAATGAAACATGAATGTTACACAGGACAGGGATTCCTTCTATCTGAAGAGCAGTTTGAATGCAGCCACACTTTGCCAAAGAGGTCTTGAACACATTTGACAAAGGTGAAAAATCTCCCGGCATACAGGCCCAGCAAAAGCTGTATGGCTGCACAGATCACTTCCTCATGGTTTGAATAATTTAAATGAGGGTCTTGCCCCTGTGCTCACCCTTTGCATGGGGCTAAACTTGCACCCAAGTCAAAGAGGTTGCTTCTCAGAGCACTTACTGCAGCAAGCAAGCTGTACTGCTTTTTTCTTGTGCCCCTTCATTAGAAACAACTGGAAGATTGGAGGATCAAAGAAGAAAGTAAATTTGAGCACTGTAAATCAGTATAATTGCAGGGCTGGAATTACAAAATAGTAATCTGAGGTATCCTTCCCTCTAGAAAGTGCCATTTCTGGTTTTAAAACTTGAAAATAACAAACATGTTCTTTTTCATTTACCCCAAGGTTGTCATAGGAACATACTCTTATATAGTGATAGCCTAAAATTATTAAAAAGCATTTGCTTCTGTGTGTGTTGGAAAATGCTTTTCAAACAAAAAATGAATGAATACTGTTATAAACAACCCAGAAACAACTAGTATTAATAATTTCTTTTCTTTTTTTTTTTTTTTTAAATAAAAGGTTTTGGAGATTCTTACCATATTGTACCAGGCACTAACAATAAATTTCTCCTCCATTTCTCTTTGACTTTTTGTTTTTTTATATTCTTTCTATAAAACAAACATCAAAAAACCATACATTTAAAACCAAAGTATAATAAAAGTATCAGTCTATACCTAAAAAACAATGAGGAAATACGCGTCTACCAGGAAACATGAGGATTAATACCTCCAATGAATGAAACATTCTGTCCCGCTCCTGCAACTGATTTTTCAGAGCCTGAATCTCAGGAGCTGCACCCTGGTTCTGCTTAGGATCTAAGGTGCGGATGACCTGTAAGAGAAAACCAGTTTGTTTTTAATTAAATCCTGCAAAAGCAATCTAATTGAAGGGAAAGACATCAAGGAATTACAACCTTTTTAAGTCAGGTTAGGAAATAAAAAAGTCACTTAAAACATGTCAGTGGTAAGAAATGACATTCCAAAATGTGAAACAGACGGATGTGCAGTTTTAAGCTGACTCCTGTAAAGCAATCTTGACAGCCAGCATGACAGAGGCTCTGCCTCTGAACATCAGCCATGATACGTTACAGCATTTGAACCGGGCTCTCTTTTACAGGACTGTGAAACAAAACTACCGATAGGAAAACTGACACCTAAGAGGTTCAGTATCCCAGACACACATATGCAGTTCCTAACCCCAGCTGCACTTACCTTGGGGCCACAGTAGTAGAAACATTTTCTCAAAGGTTTCTCTCTTTATAGCTAAGGTTTACCCACCTGTCAATTCCTCCTGCTTCAGGAAGGACCACTTTGGTCCTTATGGAAAGATGCCATGATGCACCTACCTGAGGTACCAGGTGCTGTCATTTCTAGATACCTCTGTTAAGCCAAGAAGCGTTCTGTGGCACATGCATGATCATTATGTTACTAATGAGATGAAGGGACACCTGGTTATGTTCATATGTGTCATCCATCACGGGTAGCATAAGTGCTCGCAAACACAGTGCTAAACCAAGAACAAATCCAGCAAAATGCCTAGATTCCTAAGCCTTTAATAGAAAATAGCTTAAAACTTTTTAACAATCTCTGGATATATAGAAAGAGACTTCACATCTTTTGTCTTTCTACCCATTTCAGAATTGTGTCCAGATGCTGAAATAAAACAATGCCTTAAATTTTAGTAAGTAATTTTTACTGAATGGTACTCATGAAAGAAGATTCATAAAAGTGTACTATGTTTCTAAGAAAATACACATTAGACCTGGATACAGTTTCTATAGGGGAAGGCTAGAACGATTGTATACGTCTTCACAAAAAAAAAAACCCAAACCAAAACAAAACTGAAAGTTGATAAGAAGATCACAAAAAGCTAACCTAATTAAAATAATTAATGCTACTGTTATATAAAACACCCTATAGTAACACAGTACATAAAAATAAACAAATCTTACTGAAAAGGGAAATTGTGACACTGACTTTCACTGGAATACTCTGAGACACAGTCAGCAACATAAGATGTAAAAAAAAAAAAATTAAAAATTATTTGTTTAGATTTCTTGAAGACTTTTGAAATGTCTCACAGCAAGTCACTGAGGAAACTACACATAAGTAAAGGAAGGAAGCATTAGGTTTTGCCACATTAGGAACCTACTTACAGATTCCAATTTAAAAATACGCAGCCATAGCAAAGATCTTGATACTACCATGATCAGATGAACAAAGACACTGGTATGCTTTCGAGAAACTCAAATAAAATATCAAGGTATAGTAAGAGAAGAAATGGGACTATGATTGAGACCACAATATTGCCATTTCAAAGCTGGTAGTATACCACATCCTCAATATCATACTTAAATATTAGCCACCTTCTCAACAGAAGCATGTATTAAACAGTAAAGGCAAAGAGAATGCTGAACATCATCAGAGAAATGTAACAGCTCTCAAAGGTGGTTCAGTTAAAAAGATCACTTTACTTGGAAAAAGCATCAATAAAAGAGTCCATATTAAAACAGTTTCTAAACCAGTTAGCTAAACCAGAACATGAATAGAAATCAGGGGCAAAAGATGAACAAAGAAAGCAAAATCAAATTTAAATTGGTAAAGTTGGCTCTGACACATGTGTAATTACTTCTGCCTGTAAATTCTGAGCCCCTCAAAAAGAATAAGCAATTTATGTAAGCAATTACGACCCGATGAAATCTGAAGTAGCTAAAAGCTGTATTTATAAAAAAGTGTATCAAATTATCTGCTCCAGGTAAGACAGACTTCACTGACTGAGCACCACAAGAAGCCTACACCATCCAGAAACAAACATAATCAGATCCAGCCACCTGTGAAGGAAAGACCCCCAAACTTCCTTTTCCCTCTCTGCCAAACTGATAAAACCAGAGTTTGTTGGTCCAACTGTGCCTGTACTTGGTGTTACTAAGCTGTATTTGTGTGTACAAAGAGGTAGAACTCTTCATGACAATTGTGCCAGAAGTCCCCAAAAGTCCCAGCACAAATGCCAATTAAAGAATACTTTTGCTCACAGAGCTTCCTTCCCTTGAGTTGGTTTAGATGGATGGTTCTCCAATTCTAATACAGAGCACAGCTATTTCGGTTATTTCTATACCACCAGTCCTAGTACAGATACCGCTTTAGCTGATCTATGCATTTGTCACTCAGAGACAGAAGTCCAGAAGAATTTCTACAAAGAAATAGGTTACCACAGCATTAGAAAGGTGTTAACACCCTCTCCTTGTCATCAGCTGACATGGAAGCATGCTTAACAAGGTTTGTCTGGGTGACTCTCAGAAATCTGTAGCAGTGGGTATACATTTGTACAGAGGCATCAGAAGGACTTATGGATAGGTAGCAAAAGGGGACAGTCATGAACACGAAACCAGGATAAAATCTTCTGCATAATTAATCAGTATTAGGTACCATAATGGTAGGAAGATACAAAGAACCCACTGGGCCTTCCTTCTCTTTTACATGTTAGTGTGTATACAGATACCTCCTTTATTTTTATACCTGCAGAGTGGACATGTGGTGCAGTCTGTCAGAGAGGGATCATTAATGTGCAACACACATACTTACACTTTTGGCCTTTTCCAAATATTTTTTGTATCGCTCTTCCATTTGCTTCATTTCTTCCTCCTTTTTCCGTAAAGCTTCTTGTAATTCTTCAATTTTGAGCGCTTTATGTCAGGAGATGCACAGAAATTATATTATGTTTATTTTCTTGTTTTTCAACAGACATTTAAGGCACAACTAAAATTTATTTCAGTTAAGAAAAGCTAACGTAAGGAACCTGAGGTAGCAGATACCATAGTTTTAATTACTGACCAGCTCAGAAACACATTAAAAATGTGTACTCCTATATAATCTCATGAGATGGCTGTTGTGTACACAAATTTTGGGTTTTTTTAAATTATGAAAAAATAAAGAGAAATGGAATCATAAATCAATCCCATGAGTGAACACACTTAGAAAATGAGTTTACTAATGAATTACAGATTCCGTAATATCTTGGTATTGTAACTCAGGTAAACATGAGTTTTCCTATTTTATGTAAGAGGAGTAATTCTTAACAGGCACAACTCTTGCTTAAATCTGCTGAACTGCAACACTGGACATAATTTATCAGACTTGTGACATGAATATACTCAATTTAATTTTTCCCCCACATTTTCATAAGCAACAGGGCAGACCATTAGGACAATTTCGTTGCACAGCCTTTTCCTGTGTTGATATAAGAATATGTCAAGCCACTATTGCTTATACATCTTCTATACATCTTCTCAGATCTCAGAAGAAAAAAAAAAATCAATTGCATCATCCTGGATCAAATAGCATATAACATTGACGTCTGGTTCTCAGACAACATTAGATAACTGGCAACCCTCAGTCCATCTGTTTTGCAGCCTCATTTTGAAATGTTCTTTCATATTTTTCCTACAGTTTTCTCTCTAAGCACTCAGAAAATACTAAGCTGGTAACAGGACCAAGCAAGATTTTCATTGATCAGTAAGAGGACCAATAGCAGATGGTCTCCAAGACTGCAAGAATCCATTTTTCAAAATGTGCCATGACTCTTGTACAATGTCCAAGCATTTTGGCCATATCCAGGATAGTTAAAAGAATCTGAAAAAATACACACACATTTCCTGAGCGTGGAAAGAAAGATGGTACAACTATTTTTACTTTACCAAGACAAAAGTTGAGACCTAGATTTTTAAAAAGCAACTTGTAATTTCAGTAAACTAACTACAGAAGCCTCAATATGCTCTAATGTTTAGAAGCGAGCGAGTCAGAAGACTGCTATTACACTCGCACTGAAGCTTATCAAGTACGACAGGATTATGTGTTTATTAGCTATTCATTAAGTCCCTGGACTTCATTTCCAAGTGTTCTAACATTTCCTAATTCGTGGAATTTATAACATATTCTGCAGTTTTAGCTCAACACAAATGAAAATTCTTTTTGGATACAGAATGTATGTAATGAATACTGAACTGATACTTCTATCTTCCTCAATCTCTTTATGAATAAAATTGTTTTGGCACAAACCAGAAAAGCAGCCATTGGTTGCAATCTTTTGCTTTGTTCTATAATAAGTAGATTTATTATTTCTATAACAAATAGAATTATATATAATTCTATAATAATAATAATTATTATTAATAATAAAAGTAGACTTATTATAGAAAAACCAGTCTATCTCCTTCAATACTTCTCAGGAAAAAAGTAGCATTAACGTGCTAAAAAACAACTGGATGCTGGGTTCTGGATACCATCTGAGCAACATGACATATATCCTACATTCTCTTTGACCAGTGTCCAAAAATTTTCTCAAATTATAACACAGTTCTGAAAGCACACAAATATATTGGGAGTAAAAATAACCTGGTGATAGATCTCCTAAAAAGCAAGGATCTCCTAAATTAGGGTCTTAGGAGACATGACAGTTCTGAACAGCTGAGGTTCAATGACAGGTATGACAGTGACTTGGTATTTCTATGGCCATTGTCATTTCTCACTACGGTGGTCTCTAAAATGTGACCCCCTGCATTTCAAGTGTTAGAAGCATCTTTTTGGTCACCATAGCTTCCAGAGAAATTACCAACATACATATCACTGCCATTGTACATTTTGTTTATCTTGCACCTCCTATAGGTATTATAATTAAAGACCTTGCATGTGAAATACTTTACAAAGAAAAGAAATGGACTGCACCGGTAACTCACAACTGTTATTGCATCTTGGTTCCAAATCCTCAATAATAGCTCGTTTCTTCTGTAGCTCATTGTTAGCTTCATGGAGCTTCTCACTGTTACAAACCATAAAAGCACATATTGTTTTCCCAGTGTTATTACTGTGCTTAAATGAACGTTAAGCAATACAAAGAATTCTCAGACAGTGATACATTTCTGAGAGCACAACTGATTTTTGCTGTGGGGCATGAGGACAAATGACAGCGTCACTGTGGAAATATTTGTTAAATAAGCTGAAAAACATTACGGTGTCTGGAGAACTGTAATAAACAGCTTCATTCTCAGTAATTATAAACTTAATTTAGAACTTGCGGTTAATTGTACAATGCATGCCTAAAATGAACACTTGTAATTGTGATTACATTGAGAAAGAATGGCTAAACCCAAAGGCAACAGAAACTACTTTTTTTTTTTTTTTTTGGCAAGCCAGTCAAAAAGCAAACAGCTCTTTGCATTTTAGGGAAGTAAAAGAGGTGCAGAAATAGCAGAACAAAATGATAACACTTCCTACAATGTTACCTTTTATGCCATAGTGTATACTAAAAAGTAAACAAAATAATTTTGTTTACATTAACATGCTTTCCTCAGAACAAAATTACTTACTCCTCTTGAGTAAAGATTTACACAATGTTAAGCAAAGTTTTCTAATCACCACAAAATGATGGTTCCTTCACCGCTCTTACTGCTTCCACAAAGGTTTTCTATGAGATGAAAATAGTACCTGAACAGCAGATTCCCAAACATTCCTGTGTTACCTAATTTCTCTTAGTTGTATATTTTCCAGATGCATGATTAATGACTGTCTGCCTTCCTTACCATACGGAAAACACATCATTTCAAATGGCAAACGAAATAGGCAAACAAAATACTTACAGATGTTCTTCAAGTTTCTTTTTCAGAAGAATTGACTAAAATAGAAAGTTAAATGTTTTAATATGTTTAAAATATATTTAAAATAATTTCAAAATTATTTTAAAACATATAATTTTGACATTCTAACCAAAATCCAACTTTTTACTTCACTCAGTTTTAGATCACAACTGTAAAGCCATCCTCTGTGGTAGTAATCCTTCTCTCCACAGCTGTGTGACTTTCCTGAAATTAGAGTGCTTTATAACTTTACAAATATTTTCCCAGGAACTAGATCAATAAAAGCGAGAACTTGATAAATTAATCTGAAGTTGTAAAGTGCAGCAAAATTTGCTAGAAGAGCTGCCCTATCAATATGGCAATGCAATTCGTATGAAGACATGCAGCAAATTAGCTGAAGTAAATTCCTGTCTCCATAGAAACTAGAGGGAATAGAGTGTTTCTGACTGGAGAATAGAAGAAATGTTACCCTTTTTCTGTTTCTCATCTTTATGATTACAGACAAGTAAAAATTATCACACAACTTACAGTGTTCCACTTTCTGGTTAAATCACATTTAGATAAGCTTTTTGAATAAAAGCTTCAAAGTAAATTTTATTTTAATTTTAAACTCACTTCATACACAGTGAGTATCTTTCAAAAAAAACCCAAACCCAATAAATGTCTATAAACTGAAAGTAGTGTTAAGTAAATAGAAAGCCATACTCACAATAGCCTTGAGCAGAAGCCCATGCCAAGAAACAGAGATGACATTAGTATAAAGCAAAACAGCAGCCAACAGAAGAAACTATTTAGAAAGTCATGAACAGAAAAAGTTAAAGCTCTGCATTTTTTCACGCATGCACATTTTTCGCCTCTGTTCTCATCAGCAGTTTCATCCTGTAACATTTTCTAAAACATATCACTAAAAACAAAAATATAAAAATAGTAAAGAAGCACATTTGTAAATCATTGTGTTTAAACCAGAATTTCAAAGGAGAGCAACTGCTATTTTGGAAAGTCATTTTAAAACAAAAATCATACAAGTAACAAAACAGGAGAAAATATGTGGTCTATTGGGCTACAACCAAAATTAAGAGATGCGTGTGTTTTTGTGGAGTGATTCTGAATTGTGTTACTGCCACACTGATTGAATACAAGACAAATGTAGAATATTTAAATCAGAAATTGCCTTTTTGGTTTGTATTTATCCAGTACCAATCACATTGGAGGTCTAACATGTGACTGATGGTCTAGAATGCCATCATAATATAAGATAAAATCATCAACAAAATTACTTCATTGCTTTTTCTCCGGTGGTCTTTCAACAAAGGTTTAGACACCTGGCCAACAGAGACAATTACTGTGTGCACCCAAAAAGGCTTTTAGCTTTGTTATAGTGTAAATACTTCAAAATATTCACATTCCTGGGTCATGCTTTTTCATTACTTCAAAGTTGGATTTCCTTATTGCACTATAAGAAAGGCAGGGAGCATGTAAAAACAAGCCAGCATGACTCTACTGATTTCAGAGTCAGAAATTCGTAGCAGCTAAGGATCTGCAGGTTTTGACCATTTTGCTTTTTTCTTTTCCAGTCCTCTGAACAACTGCAGCAACACCACCTTTTCTGTAACAATAAACGTTTGTATGCATCTTTCTTGGTCACAAAGCATTTGAACTGGCACCATCACTTATGTCTGATCATTTAGGGGACTATTGGTTGGTTTGAACAAGAAAGGAAAAAGTTGGCAGCAGTGCTCATTTTCCTGGGGTAAGAAAATAAAAATTGAACTCAGCTTTTCTTTTGTGATCCTTGTATTGCACTTTAGGTTTAGCTTGGAACAGACACAACTACTTGTCAACATTGATTCCACTGGTATATTTTCATATATATTATTTGCATAGTACCAGCACTGTTGTGGGAGTAACCCCTCTCCCATCTAGACAGATCATATGTTCTCACAAGCAAGAAACTAACAACAATAAACAGCACACACAATTAAAAGAAGCAGGACTGAGTTTACCCAGAGTAATTTACCCAAGACACGAGATTAGGAAAAAGAGTAAAAGGTAAAATGTGCGATTTTAGCCACCCAAAGATCCTGTATATACTTGTAGCAAGGCAGATAAATTCAAATAAATTACTCTAAAAATGCGCAAACATTACTTTTTTTTGAAGTCTCAGTCAGCTTCAAAGCCACATATCCAGATCCTCTGCTCCTAACAAGTAATTACTATTAACTGTTGTTCTCTCATAGGAAGACCAGTCTCTTAAAAAAAAATCCCAATTAAAAAAGAAAGCTTTATCTAATTTTGAGCTAGTTTTATATTTAACTTCATTCAAATGTTTTATCTATTCATAAGAGAAGAACATTTCTATAACAAAACTGTAAAAATCAGCAAATGCACACTCGCTATTTTGCTTTTTCCTCCCACTGCTAACAAGCTTCACTTACAGAACACCAGAAAAAAAATACTTATTATGGTGTGGTTTTAGAAAACAGGTATCCTCCCCAGTAATTAATTGCTACCTTTCTTTTACATCAAAAAAACTACAGAAATAAAGTCTTTTTCCTGGAAATTTCTTTCATGCTTAAACAAGCCAAAGGAACAGGTCTGTCCCCTTTTTGAGGACAAAGTTTGGTTTTGTTCTGCATGTTAAGGCCACAGGCAGATGGCTAGGCTCTGGCTTGAGGATAAGGTAACTTAGCAGGGTGAGGGAAACTATGGCACATGACTTGAGAAAATTCCTTGATGAGACTGGTAACGCTGTGAGAAGATGACAGAAGTTATAAACAGCACCATGAGGGATGGTCAGATTTCACAGACGCTAAGAGTAATCATAGAGTGGTTTGGGTTGGAAGGGACCTTTAAAGGTCATCTAGTCCAACCCCCCCGCAATGAGTAGGGACATCTTCAAGTAGATCACGTTGCTCAGAGCCCCGTCCAACCTGACCTTGAATGTTTCCAGAGATGGGGCATCCACCACCTCTCTGGGCAACCTGTGCCAGTGCTTCACCAAATGAGCAAAGTGGCTGAACTTCATAGGTAACCAAACAGGTAACAGAGTTTTGGGGACCTTTTAGGGAGGTGCCAAGTCAGGAGGACTTAGTAACTGTATCAGTAACAGCATATAAGGCCAAGACTGCATACGTAACAGTATGAGAAACACCAGATGTGGTATGGATTTAGCAAGACTAGGTCCAGTGGGGTAGAAGTAATTAAAGGCAGGTTGTTTATATAGGAAGGGATTAGGGCAGAGAAAGGGAGAAAAAGGATGACAAGAGAGAGTGATAATAAGGCATGCAAATGATGTAGTCAAAGCTGTTCAGGGTACCTGCTGAGCAGCCCTATACAAGACCACTGCATTCTGGAGGACAATAAATCAAACCTGCTATTCTGACCACACCAGGCATGTCTGAGTTGATTCTGTAGTCTGGAAGACTCGGGTAAGGAGGCCTTTCCCTGGCTAGCAAGGCAACAGTCAGGATGGACTAATTATCATCTCAACAGGATGTGTCAGTGCCCATTACAGGCCTAATGGCACTGACACCTTCCTAACATCCACCTGCTACTGCACTTCAATACAAAATCAAAACTGCTTCCCCCATGTGGACCTCAGCAAGCAGCATGTATCATTGCAATGATACTTGCCTGGGTTAGAATTGTGCTTTTACTACTTTTTGGGCAAGCCTAAAAATTACTTCAACTTTGAAAACAAACAAAACTAAAAAAAAAAAAAAAAAAAAAACCCAAGCCCTCATTATACATTTCTGGATTGAATACAAATGGGATCTTCAGTTTTCTGGGTTGAGCATATTTACAGTAGAAGTATACAAAAATACGGATTTCAGTGCATTGTTGCAGAAAAGTAGTGAAAAACAGAGGAAACGTGCTGAAAATGATGCGTCAATGAACTGTATGCCATGTCTCTCCTTATCCTTTTTCTCATGCTTCTGAAGAATCACTCTTTTTGTAGGATATCTTAAGGATAACTCAGGTGGTCCCAGCACAACTTCCATCTACTTGAGCAGCTGGGTTTAACTTTGAGGTTTGCTCTGCTTTGTGTGGGAGACTGGATGAGGCGTCCATACCTTCAGAGGTTCTTGCAGCCTCAATACTTCTCTGAGTCTACATTCTCTCTTTCGCCTCTTAAGAGTAAATGAAATCCTACACACCGAACTCAGCAAAACAGGCCATGGGATTAGTGCCTAAAAATCACCACTGGCATGGTCACACCTACACAGAAGCCAGGAGTGCAGCAACTGCATCATGAACTTGCCAGCTCTGATTTGACAAGGACTGCCTGGTACACACAGCAGGCTGTACCGTGGTGTTGTGATGGTGGTGTTTTGCTGTTAATCATCTCAGATGATGCCTACATAGGCTGCAACCAGTCCTGTAAGAGCTGCAGACACATCCTAAATTACTGTCCCAACCAGAGCTTCCAAAAGGGACACAATTAAAATTGCAGTAAATAAAGCCCAATTCAATTAGACAGGGATCATTTACAATACTCAGTATCTGAGAATATATTCTTGTTCACCCCTGAAAAATCTGATTTTGGCCAATAACCAAGACAGCAAAGAATATCTCAGAATCACATAATAGTATGGACCTATTTTAAAATGCATTCTAAAATGCCTTCTAAGTTATTTAGGAAAATAATCTTATTTGAACTCAACTAGGTGTTTTACTTTCATACTGTTTATTCTGAAAATTAAAAGGATCAGCTAAATTAAACACACTCTTAAATGAAAATAAGCAGCTAGTAAAAACTTTCACTGTTTTATATAAACTTGTTAAAACAAAACCACAAAAATAGAAAGCAACACATTACAACTTGTTGCCAATTAGCAACACAGTACACTGAGATTGTGAGCATACACTGCGCATGTACAGTCCAGCAAACCACTGCTTTCAAGAAAGTTCTAGAGCTTCTTCTCTCAAATACAGGAGATGGCAAACACAATTTTTGAGTGGAAGACTGAAAGTTGTTTTCCACACTAACTCTGCCACAATGTGTATTCTTCCATTAAAAATCAAGTTAAGTCCGTATACAGAAACAGAAAATGCTGCAGTATGTTGAGGGCCTAATTATTTGACTTTTTTTCAGTTTTGGCCTGCCTGGCTTCTTGCATTACAAGATACATTTACATCCACAATTACAGAGCTTCCACTGGCAGAAAAGGCCTTAACTTTCATTAAGAAAACTAAACTAAAAATAACTTCAGATACTTTATTAAGACATGGAGAATTAACATTTCCTTAATTCCCTGCAAAACTCTCTATTCTAATTAAATAATTTTAACGCTAAGTTTACTATTGGAACAGACACAATTAATCAAATAAAACTTATTTGACACCTTCTCTACATAGGATGGCTTTATTTTCTAGACAAATGTCTTCCTATGCCTTACATCCTATTTAGAGAAGCACAATGTAGTGATAAGACCATACAAATAAATATGGAAAACTATCAGAAATCTCCATCTGCATATTTCTTTTACATATTTTTTTACAAAAAGGTGAAAGTTTCAAAAACAGTAACTACTTGAATGTAAGTTTGATGTACATTTCTACTTACATCTTCAGCTTTTGAACCTTGATCCTGCAAAGATTTTTGTAGTTCTTCAACCTGGGACTGCACTTCTAGAAGTCTCTGATTTACCAATCTAGGAGAGAGATAATATTTTGTTTTTCAGAAAAAAACAAACAACTGCAAGAGGAAGCCTGAGATTTTTAGTGTCCAGTGTTTTCAGGTCATCTACGCAAGAGCTGCAATACTGTATTTTATTCACAGAAAATTTACAACAGTAGTTAGAGCATACAGCAGTTCCAGAGATTATAGCCTGTAGTCATCCAGAACATTCTGATACTCTTCCAAGACAACATAAATGCATGTATTAAGAAATCATTTCTATATACATGAAACAAGAGTTTCTAACAGTCAGTTTTACTGTGTGAGAGCTATTAGCTTACTGCTTTTACACAGCCACAGAATCCTATAAACCTGTAGGTTGGAAGGGATCTCCAGAGGTTGTCTAAATCCAACCTCCTCCTTAAAGCAGGTGCACTTACAGCAGATTGCTGGGAAACACGTCCAGTCCAGGTTTGGACACCTTTAAGGATGGAGATCTGACAATCTCTTTGGGCCTCTCTTCTAAAGAGTTCGGACCCATACGCCATATTGTGTCTGTTGCCTCTTGTCCTTCCACTGTCAAATCTCTAAGAAGAGTCTGGCTCTGTCTCATTGATGCTTTCCCATCAGGCAGATGTAGATCACAGTATTATCACCTCTATGCCACCTTTTCTTTGGCCTGAACAAACCCAGTTCTCAGTCTTATCCCACATATCACATGCTCCAGCGTCCCTCACTTTAGCAGTATTCTGCTGCGCTCCTGTACATCCATGCCTTTCTTGTACTTGGGAATCCAAAATTATATGCTATGTCCAGATGTGATCTCATAAGTACTGACGAGAGACGAAGGATCATTTTCCCAGACTGCCTGCCTGCATCCTGGTGAGGACAGCCCAGGTCACAGCCAGCTGCAATGTCCCCAGCTGACACATCCTCCTTTGCTGCCCACTGGGAACCCAGGGCTTTTGCAGCAGAGCTGCTCCCCAGCCTACTGGTCCCAGCCAGCAATGCCAGGCTCCTCCCAGCCAGGGCTAGGGCTCCCATCAGCTCATTTCACTGGACTGCTGAGCTCCTCTGATTAACAGCTTACCCTTTCAGCATATCAATCTCTCCTCCCAACGTGGTACCATCCTCAAACTTGCTGAGAGTATAGTCCCTCCCGTTAGTCAAGTTAATAAGGGTGATGAACAGCATTGGTCCTGGTATTGAAGCCTGAGGAACTGGTTGCCAGTTGGATTTTGTACCACTGATGATTTTGTTTAGGCCCAGCTTTCCAACCAATTTTCCACTCACTTTACTGTCCACTTAATCAGTCTATATCTAACCATTCTGAACATAAGGATATTATGGGAGACTATGCCAAAGGCTTTGCTAAAGCTAAGGTAAGTACCATCCACCGTTCCACTCTTCTTCACATAGGCAGTCATCTCATTGTCAAGACAACTGGATTAGTTGGGTATGATTTGCCCTGAATAAATTCATGTTGGCCTTTCCCAATTACTTTCTTGTCCCTCATGTGGTTGGAAACAGATTCCAGATGGACTTGCTTCGTGAAATTCCCAGAAAATGAGCTGTGGCTGACGAGTCTCTGTAGTTCTCCGAACTCTCCTTCTTGCCCTTCTTAAAGGTGAGTGCAGTATTTACCTTTTTCCAGGCTTCAGGTACCTTCCCCAACCAAAGGGGAAGATTGAGGAAGATTAGATAGAGAGCAGATTCAAAGCTTAGATGGAGAGCAGCCTCACACCAGTATCAGCCAGCCATCTTAGCATGCTCAGACGCTCACTCTCTGGTCCCATGGACGCCTGTATGCTGATTGGCTTAATTTAGCAGGTTGCCCAGGAACATGTCCTGTTGGGTTTTAAATATCTCCAAGGATGGAGACAACCTCTCTGGGTAACCTATTCCAGTGTTCAGCAACCCTCACAGTAAAAAATTATGTTCTTACATTTAGATGAAATTTAATGTGTTTTAATTTCTGCCCACTGCCTCTTACCCTGTTACTGGGCATCACTGAGAAGGGTCTAGCTCCATCTCCTTTAGACCCTCCCATCAGATATTTATAAACATTGATAAGATCTGCCCTCAGCCTTCTCTTTTCCAGGCTACATAGTCTCTATCCCTCAGACTCTCCTTATATGAACGATGCTGCAGTCCTGTAATCACATCCCTGTGGCCTTTCACAGGACTGACTCCAGTAAGGCCATGTCTTTCTTGTACTGGGGAGGCCAGTATTGGACACAGTACAGTCAAAAGTATATGGCATTGTTAGAAAAGTCAACTGAAACAGAGGAGAAAACTTCTTACCTGTTTTCTGTCTCCAATTCATTCTTCCGTAAGTTTGCATCATCAAGAAGGCTCTGCAACAAGGCGATCTTTTCATTGTCAGAACCTTCTTGGTTCAACTTTAACATCTTGTTCTCATGCTGAAGGCGAATGAGTTTCTCCCTAAACACATAAAATACAATTCTGTAGAAAAAAGTATGCCGATCTCTATAAAGAAGGAAACAGTTTACCATGGGAGTTGTAAATATAACGTAAAGACCATCTTTACCTATTTACGGGAGACAGCTGAAACAACAATCGTCTTCAAAATACAAACCTGATTAAAGGAGTGGTAGTTGTAGAAAGCACAACACAAGGAAGTTGCCTGAGAGGCCTATTAGATCTTAGAGTACAGCTGGACAGATTTATAGGTAGAACGTGGAGAAGGCAAAGCTTGGTGCCAAGTGTTAAAGGAGGTTGTAATCTCAGCTATCACTGAACTACTGCATGAACCTGGGCAAGTCACTTCTACCCTGTTGGTCTGTTTTCATAGAATCATTTAGAAAATCTTTAGAAAAGACCCTTACGATCATCAAGTCCAACCATAAAGCGAACACTGCCAAGTCCACCACTAAACCATCTCCCTACACACCACATCTACACGTCTTTTAAATACCTCCAGGGATGGTGACTCAACCACTTCCCTGGGCAGCCTGTTCCAATGCTTGATAACCCTATCAGTGAAGAATTTTTTCCTAATATCCAGTCTAAACCTCCCCTGGTGCAACTTAAGGCCATTTCCTCTCATCCTATCGCTTGTTACTTGGGAAAAGTGACCAACACCCACCTCACTACAACCTCCTTGCAGGTAGTTGTAGAGAGTGATAAGGTCTCCCCTCAGTCTCCTTTTCTCCAGGCTAAACAACCCCAGTTCCCTCAGCTGCTCCTCATAAGGCTTGTGCTCTAGACCCTTCACCAGTTTCGTTGCCCTTCTCTGGACACGCTCCAGCACCTCAATGTCCTTCTTGTAGTGAGGGGCCCAAAACTGAACACAGTATTCAGGTGCGATCTCAGCATTGCCGAGTACAAAGGGACGATCACTTCCCTAGTCCTGCTGGCCACACTATTTCTGATACAGGCCAGGATGCCATTGGCCTGCTT
>NW_008794879.1:1745466-1768631 GCF_000699145.1 Aptenodytes forsteri | reverse complement strand
TTGTGAATGTATTTACAGAAACATTTTTTATTGTCTTTTACTGCAGTAGCCAAATTGAGTTCTAGTTGGGCTTTGGCCCTTCTAGTTTTCTCTCCGCATAACCCCACAACATCTTTGTAGTTCTCCTGTGTTGCCTGACCCTTCTTCCGAAGATTGTAAACTCTCTTTTTCTTTTCCTGAGTTCCAGCCAAAGCTCTCTGTTCAGCCAGGCCAGTCTTCTTCCCCGCCAGCTTGTCTTTTGGCACATATGAATGGCCTGCTCCTGTGCCTTTAAGATTTTCTTCTTGAAGAATGTCCAGCCTTCCTGGACTCCTTTGCCCTTCAGGACTGCCTCCCAAGGGACTCTGTCAGCCAGCCTCCTAAAGAGGCCAAAGTCTGCCCTCCAAAAGTCCAAGGTAGCAGTTCTGCTGATCCCCCTCCTTACTCCTCCGAGAATTGAAAACTCTACCATTTCATGATCGCTGTGCCCAAGATGGCTTCCAACTATCACATCATCCACAAGTCCTTCTCTGTTCGCAAACAGGTCCAGCGGGGCACCTTCCCTAGTTGGCTCCCTCACCAACTGTGTCAGGAATCCTAGACTGTTTCCTCTCTGCTGTATTGTATTTCCAGCAGACGTCTGGTAAGTTGAAGTCCCCCACAAGAACAAGGGCTAGCGATCGTGAGACTTCTCCCAGCTGCTTATAGAATATTTCATCTGCTTCTTCATCCTGTTTGGATGGTCTATAACAGACTCCCACCATGATATCTGCCTTGTTAGACTCTCCCCTGATTCTTACACATAAACACTTGACCCTATTGTCACCATTGTCAAGCTCTAGACAGTCAAAACACTCCCTAACATACAGGGCTACCCCACCCCCTCTCCTTCCTTGCCCATCCCTTCTGAAGAGTTTATAGCCATCCATTGCAGGACTCCAGTTGTGAGAGTCATCCCACCATGTTTCCGTGATTGCAACTAGATTGTAGTTTTCCAGCTGCACAATGGTTTCCAACTCCTCCTGTTTGTTGCCCATGCTGCATGCATTGGTGTAGATGCACTTCAGTTGGGCTATTGATCCTGCCACCTTTATTTTGGGGAGAAGACCTAATTCCTGTGTGACTGTTCTCAGGTGCTTCTGTAGTTTCTAATGCATCAACAACCCTTATGTCTTCGCTGCCGCATGCATCTCCATCCCCTGCCTCCACCAAGACGGCTAAGGTGCTGCGTGCATCGGTACAGGAACATTTCAAACCTGCTCATCATGGAGTACACTGAAGGACCTTGCCAGCCCACTGTCCCTCAAACACTGGCGTGCCGCCGCCAGGCTTATCACTAATGAGCCTGGTTTTATTCCTTTCCCCCTTCAAATCTAGTTTAAAGCTCTTTCAGTGAGCCCTGCTAACTCCTCATGTCACTTAACTTGTTGATTTCCTCAGGTGTAACTGACATGCCACTGACTGAATCTGTCTCATCAAACTCTCCCATTTGGTCTGCAGGTCTTCTCTAGGAGATGGAGAAAGATGCTTGAGCACAGACCCATGCTCTGTCACCATGGAAGGAACAAGAGAGCAGTAGTAGCTACTCCTGTGGGTGGGCTGCCTTGTGCAGTCTTCCCTCTTCATCAGCAGAAGCAGCAGCCCAGACCGGCGGATCAGGAACTTCCAGTCCTACAGCAGCCACTGCTACTGTCCACCTCTATCAAGTAGGCATGGAGGCCAAGCTTAGCAGCTGCAAACAGTCTGCATAGATGTATGCTTGCATAAAATCCAGAATTCGTCTTCAGGAGCCAAAGATAAAAAGTCAGTGAAACCACAGGCTATGCTTGGATATTTATGGCATTTAGGGTCCTGTCCTCTCTCATGCAATCATGTGGAAGGTTTATGCAGTAACTCCATACTTCACTAAAACTGCCTCAAAACGTTACCCTCTTTTTTTGTTTCTGAACAAAACTAAGAAGAATTGCTCTTGTAGTAAGGTGCAGCAGCACAGCTGGAAGAGAAACAAATCTTTTCTATTATTAGCTTTCTAGAAAGATATTTTACTACTGAACAGTATGTTTTGACACATATTGAGCTTTCCAAGTGTTAAAATACTGTATCAGTATTGGTAGAGATAAAAGAAAAGATATCTTGAAGAGCTAACAGATTTCTGAGATGTGACTGTCTTAAAAACTTATAGCATACTGGCAAGGCTAAACACAGCCTGCAACATCTTAAGATACAATGATTTGCAACTCTGCCACTGCTGTTCTTCCTTTTAATAGATGATGCCATGATACAAAATGTAATTTATAACCTACTCTTCCTTTCACAATTTTAGTAATTTTTTTCCTTGCACAACAACACGTTCTTGTTACACATTTTTCTCTGTTAATGCACATACAAGCTGCAGTTATATGAACTCTCTCTAGGAAGAGACAAGACACAATGTGAGGATAAAGGGATATTTTGTTTTCCCTTTTTTTTAGGAGCACAATACAAACTCAAGTGAGGTCAACTGAATTTTGTCTTAAGCATAACAGCTCCTGTTGTGCAGAAATCCAAAAGGAGGGGAAAAAAACAAACATTAATTGTAGAAACTTTCTAACACTGAAAACTAACTAATCATCTGTGGGTACATTGTAAAGGTTAGTAAAACAAAGCACACGTTAGCTTACTTTATTTCAGGAGTAACGATTTCTGCTGCTAAACTGTCTGAAGGCTCTTGTCTTCCCAGAGGCATCAATCCTGGGTTAGAAAAAGTAAAAAATTTAGCAAGCAGACCAGTAACTTTCTTTAAAAGACCAGAAGTAAACATTGTTTTAGAAGTTTAAAGTTTTAGAGTAATGGAAAATGACACAAAGTCAGGCTACAGCAAGACAGACAGACAAGCACAATTTCATTTGGAGAATAATCATTATTTCTGTCTTCATACATTCTGATGAAGTAATTTTGTGGTGTATTTTCTGCTCATTAGCTTATCTAAGACCTACAAAGCTGTGCAACATTACACATAGAAATAAATTGCAACACATGAAATATCATACAAACATGAGAAAACTTAGTATCTCTCTAAAGAAAACTATATAACTACACAGAAATCAGAAATAGATTATAAAAGTATCACACTGGGGAGAAGGCTAAAATTTCTGATTGACTGAAATAACATCTGAAGTTTTCAAATGCTTACAAAGTTATGAATAGCTGAAGCAGCTTTTCACTGCTGATCTTAGAGGAGCTTAAATTTATTCTGTGCTAAACAGGAGCACATTCAATACTCTCCAGAGAAGTCCTGTAAACTTTAGAAAAGACTCATTTAATCTCCTTATTTGTCCTTTACCTGTAGTGGTGAGTTGACCCTCCTGAGCTTGTACACATCTAAGCTCTTCAATGGTTTCTTTCAAAGAATCCCTTTCTGTTCTTAATCTCTGAATAATTGGAAAGAGAATTAATATCAGTCTTGGCACTACAAATCCATCTTTAACAGTACAGAAGTCGCCAAAAGGCAGAGCCTTCAACACTTTAAAAATAATTTAATGCAACTCTAGAGATGATTTTCAAATTAAGGCATCTCAGTCTATTTCACAACAGAATAAACATAAATATTATATATTCTACATGAACAGTGTTTCTTTTGAGAAGGGTTGCTGCTCTGTATTACACTTATGGGGGTAAAAATATCAGGGTATAAGCTTACAAAATCAAGATATTAGTGACACAAAGTTCTGGTACCAGGCAGTAAACAGCATCCACGGGGGTCACTCAGCCATCCTCCTTTTGCCCTTATCAGGGCTGATTCCAAGGGAAACGGAATTAAAATTAAGAGACCATAGACTTTTCCCTCACCAAGAAACCAAGGTTTAACCAGGAATGAAATAAAAAGCCGGTGAGTACACAGTCAACAAAACAAACTGCATTAACTTCATTTTGTTTGTCTTTCAACAGTGAAAGTGTGAGCAGCATTTCCATATCCCCTTCCTCCTGTGTGTCAACTGGCCTTGCCGTTCACCAGCATCTTAGCTATGCAAGAAAACTAGTTGCTTGAGGCTCAATCCAAAGAGAACTGAATAACAGGACTGGACCACCTTGGGATCTGGACAGATGGGCTCTTCAGTAGCATCAGACAAATACTCTCCCAATTTGGCACAAGTCCCCTTTTGGCAAAAAATGAGGATCTATAGCATCAAGTTTTTGTCCAGAAGGTTACCAAGATTCAAAAATGAAAGGAGAAAATGGCAACTATGTAAAGATCCAAGCTGTAGTTTCCTCCAAAATCAGACATGTCCAGTATTACTAAAAGGTCCAGGACAGACCTTGGCTCTGTATAGGTATGGAGTTGTGTCAGCTGACAGCTCCTTGCATTTCATCCTATTAACAGGTTGGTTCAGATATATTTTATATTTCAGCCCAAGTGGATCCAGGACTTGGAATCACTTTGGCAAAGAACATTTTGGTGAGGTGTGACAGAAGCTTCTGCTGTATTTCTGAATCCTGCAAGGTGAATGAACTCTGGTGCAACTGTCAGAACAATCTGAATAAAGTGTACATTCTGTTAGCACTGAAAGTCATTTCACAAACCCCACAGGTGAAAAAACAGTTTTTACCATAAATACTACAGAAGAAGAGCCACACAGAGGAGTGCTCAAACTCAGCTGCTGAAAGCAAGGATTCTGCAGTCTGCTACCGTCAGTCAGAAAACAGCAAGTTGATTAATCAAATGCCAGAATATTTTAATGAATAGAAAAAGCTCTGGGGCTTCATTTGTACACTGCAGACAAAGTCAACTCATCAAATTATCTTAGTACTTATCATACAACACACCACAGAGGTAAAATTCCAAGCTACATGGCTGAAGGTATCAAACGCCCTACCACCCTTTGCCAGAACATAAAGAAAAGGACAAAATCAATCTCAGTAACTGTTTCCAAAATATAACTGACAAGATACCATTACATAGCTTGTGACCTGTGGTGGGCAACCTTACTGATACATATGTGACAACAGGAAACAGAAAGAGTAGGTAACACAGGTAATGAATCACTAATTCAAACATTGAGAGACTTCAGCTGTAACCTACTTCTCACAGGTGCATATCCATTCAAAAGAATGTATTGAAAAACAACATCCGCCCCAAAAAATGCTATTTGCCAGGGGGTAAAACAAAAAAACTATATGATGATGGCCTGCAATTCAGATCCTTTGTGCAAGATGAAATGGTCCACCAAGCAATGGGTAAGCCACAGATGCAATCTTACCATTGTCAAACATAACAAAACTGGAAAAACAAACTTTAAATAAAGAGCAGGAAAGAAAGCCAAAGCACAGTACGAATACAGTTACTACGGGCATTCCAATCTGAACTGAAGAGCAGATGGAAGCGATATCAAGGCCAAGTGTCCACAATAGTTGGAAAATTTAATAAAATACGGAAATCAAAGACCTATGAACAGAAAAGAACTGAAAATTTTCAGTTCAAATGCTATTCAAGTGCATGGGCTAGAAATTTTTGAAAAAATTGGACAGGAAATATGACTATTGAGGGAAAAGCCTACAGAAATTCTGCCTGATGGATAGATGGACTTATATTTAAAACAAGCCTAAGAAATTGCTAACTCAAAGTGCTAGCCTTGGTTTGAGGTAGTTTGAAGCACCTGCGTATACATTCCTAAGAAACGAGAGGAAATAAACTAGTGAGAAACAATAGTGTGCAAGAGAAGTCTGAAGGATCAGTCTTGGCAAGAGAGGACAGAGCAATTAATTGCAGAATCACTAACAGCAAATGACAGAGAGGAAGGGAATAGGCTGGTATCCATCCTGTGTGTTCTGTGTTGGCAGTACAAGACAGATCAATAAGGAGCTGTCATAAAAGGCGAGATCGCCACGAAGGACATGTCCCTCTACACGACTTCTAAGCCTCTTGCTGCAGTAGTCATGACTCCACAAAGAGAAGCACACTGATGGTACCTCAAAGAATGCTTTAGAAAAAATGCAACAGTAGTTCAGTTCTAGGATGATACTGTAGAAACCCTACCTTAAATAGTTTTTCAGAATACATTACAATTACCCTGGGTGTTTATTAACCTTCTCATGGTAAATGGTCAGGAAACAACTTCAGATCCCAAATATGAAGGCTTTTCCACTTAAAAATGGGTTGCATATGTTTTTGTACAGTCACCTTATTCTGTGCTGTACAGTTCTTAGGTTTAAAAAGGATCTTGTACACAAACATTAGAAAATTTTAAGTGAAAAAATACTTCCTAATTTAAAAAGCTGGCTGTAAATGGCTAACTATAATTACCATATCTCTGTGTTATAAAGGACACGAAGTTGCTATCACTACTACCAAAAAAGTAACACCTTGGCACTTACATCTTTTTCTTTTTGGAGGCTGTCTACTTTTTCTTTCAGTCGTTTGCATTCATAATCTAATTTATCAGCTTTCTTGGATTCTTCAGATAACCTGTTTTGTAGTTCAACTGCCTGAGAGAACAAGAATCAATAATTTGTCTGCAAATATTAGTATTAAAACAAAATACACAAGACAAAGTAGCCAATTACCATGCACCACGAGTCATGTTGTAAACAAGTGAAATAGATACCTATAGAACATACTAAAAACTGCTTTAATCAGTTGTTCTGTGTTTCAGCAAAACCAACAGCATTCAAATATTAGGTCTTAGCACAAGCAAAAGAAGCAAAAACTGTAAAGTATTTTCAGTACATCTAAAACCAAGAATTTAAGCCCAAGCACGGTTTACAGAAAAAAGCTATATAGTTCTATGGATCAAAGAGCTTAGGAAAAGTAGAAAAATCCTCCTGCATTCTGAGAAGCCTAGGAAAAAGAAAAAACTTTGAAGAAAGCAAATTATCTACACCTTTTGTTAACTCCATTTCACAAGCCTCACTCAGAATTCAACCACCAGTTTATGCAGCCAGGTAACGTTTCTTAACCTGAGATTTTCCTAATCATTTTTAATACACTAATATAAAGATTCAGCCACATGCTCAAAAACAGTTTTCTTTACTTCAGAAGGAAACATTGCTAACAAAGTCGCATGTATACTTTCAACTACAGATCAGTAAAGAGCTTTTAAAATTAAATGAGCAGAAATCTGAAAGCTGAGCAGAAACGATGAGTGAACAGGAGGCAAATCAGTGAAGTCTTGCCTTTTCAAAACTCTCAGCCTTTACTAGCAAAGGGTCATTCCCAGAACATTAGTAAAGCTCATAATGCAGAGAGCATGGAAGCAAGTACGCTGAATAAAGACTGACCCGCAAACACAAAAGCTGAATGAAGACTCAGCTAAAGATGTACAGCTTCTTCTGAAGCAATTCATAAGAAAGCTTTTTCATGGCTTTTAGATTACAGAGAAAGTGACTAACTTAAATTGGGAAGCAAAACAGTAGTCATACCTACATTAAGACTGCCTAGTGGTTCTAATTACCTTTTATTTTCAATGTGTATAGCTATAGCAAAATAACTACCAGGCTTAAAAATCTGCATGGTCTTAAGTCTTACAGAAGGACTTTGCTGCTGTTGTTCTCAAATTAAAGGCTGCAAAAAAAGCACAGGCCTGCCCTTTCTGAGATTATCAGATTAAAAAAATATGTATCAAAATGTTAGATATGAAAATATTTCATTTCTCAGATGTGACATCCATCACTGTGGCTATCAGAGTAACTGCAGGTATGAAAAAAAAAATGCAGGTCTTCACCCGTGATTGTGCCCCCACTTGCAAAATAGGTATATTTTCACCTCAAATGGAAACAAATGCATTAATGTTAGTAATCACTCATGCTATGGTAATGGTATGTAGAAAAACACAGCAGGAAATAAATTGTCTTGAATCAGGACTTGGGAGTGTATAGAAAGATATACAGCTATATGGTAATGCAGAAGAGTTAAAAAAAAAAAAAAAATTAACTGCCATCACATTTACTGAGCATTATCTGATGTGTGGAATGAGTAAAGCAGGAATCTTGCAGCAAAGAAAAGCAAGACATACTGTCAAAAATATGTCAGAATGCACATGCACAAAGGGGCTGAATTAAAATTACAAAAAATAATCCCGGAATCTCCACATTTCAATTCTTCATGCTGCAATAAAAAGTTTCTTAGAAAATGCTTGTGCTTGCTTTCAGAAAAGTGAACAAAACCTCTTAAATAAATAAATGCTATTACACCTCCCAGCACAATACACCACCATTAACCTCATCTCACAGAAACTGCTGGGTGGGGTGAAGATGTGATTTTCTTGCAGATCACTATAAGAGTTTGAACCAAGCACTTTCATCTGCACAGCACAGAGCTTCTAAGCCAACGAAGTAACTCCTCTGATGGCATCATCATGAGTGGGGTTGGATCCTTCACATACCAGACGAGACACATTCCACTACAGGGGCACACTAGTGCTCATCAGTGCCACAACATCAGAACCTTTATACCTGGCTTAATTCTTATAGCACAATTTAGGATTCCCAGAAATTAATTTTGTGACAGCTCATTCACAGGCAGGTCTCAAAGGAGCCCAGCCTTACAGACACTGAAGGTGGACACACTGTGTGTTCATTTTGAGGCTCTGTGGTCGGGTGAAGAAAACTCACATTTGTCGTGAGACACCTGAGGTTTATTCCAGTCTCAGCCAGCGGAACAGTTCTGTACAAATCAACAGCTCCTCAGATATGAAATCCTACCCATAAAACACAGGGAATGATGAAGAAAAGGAAGAGTACTTTTGCAGTACAAATGATGGGACTTGTGAAAATTCTTTTTTTCTGGTGGAATCATTTGGAATGTATTTACAATTAGCCCACAGAGGCTGAAGCTAGTTGTCTTAATAACTAAGATGGCCAGGTGCAGGGAAAAAGCTATCAAGTCTTAGGGACACACATTGCTCCCGGGCTTACAATGCTGTCAGTGGTTGGTTCTGTATTTTTATTCTGCTGTAAGCTGACACATAGATAGGACCCCTGTGCCAAGATCATTTGAGCTTATAAGCAGGCAGAAATACAGAGCAGGCCCTACTGCTTTAACGAACCACACTCTGTCTGGCCCGGTAACAAGAATCCCAGAATGATGTCATGTCAACGTAGTGTAGAAGCAGAGAGAAGATTAAGCACATCTTCCACCTTTACAGAAACAGGATCACATGGCACTTTGATAAGCAGGAGGATAAACAGATGCCTTTCACTCCAGAGAGTGTGCTGGTGACACATTTTGTACTCTGCTGGGTGCATACAAACAATAAGGATGATACGTGTCCTTCTCTCTTCATAACTGGACAAATTCAGACATATCAGACAAACTAGAACCTTAAAAAAAGAGGTTACTTAACCACAGGAATAACTTACCTCAGCTGTGGTGCATTCCTCCCTGCTAGAAATTTGTGAGTGAAAAGTGGATACTTTTTCTGAAAGAAGAGGCTCTAATTAAAGCCCCACTACTATGAATTAGGAGTGATTTGAGAAAAAAATTTAACATCTGTTGATTTTTTAAAAGTAAGAAATACTGCTTATTGGCAAACTAATGCAAACTCGAAATAATGATAAGAACTGCAGGAAAGGAGAACAAAGGTAGTACCTACAAAACATGGAAGTCTTCTAAACACAAGGAGCTGTTTGTTCATAATTTCTTTTTTTACTTTGAGGTATTAGCCATGTTATGAAAAGAAAGTGTTGAACAATACAGAGAACTGTTGCATTGATGATGTCTGTTCTCACCTGCCGCTTGTATGTTTCCAGCTGACCACGTGCTGCGTTGGCCTTCCTTAGTTCTTCTTCCAGGCTCACAGTATTTTGCATGTACATTGTATTCTTCTCTTCTAAGAGTTTCACCTGCCGTCGCAAATCACCCAGGTCTTCCAGTTTCTTTTTGTATGACTCTACCTGGCTTTCTAACTTGGCTACTTTATCAGAAGAATGCCTGGAGGGACAGATTTGTATGAAATTTGTACTCTGAAAACTAACAAAATGAAATGCCCTGAAGCTTCCTCACTATTTTGCCTTAATGCAGAAGACATTCTGAGACATCATGGGGAGAACAAGAAAGCAGTCATATACTCCTATTATTAATGTTTTCACTTTTAAATTGCCTGCTTCCCTCCCGTAACTATTTGTCAACTCAAAGAGCTGCTGATGGAGGTACTTTTAGACACTATCACTCTTCCTAATATAGCCTTCTTATCTGTTTCCAATCTTAAAATAATAGTTAAAGCACCTTCACTCCCACCCATTTCCTTTCAATTCAAAATTGATCCTCAGTCCTGCATTTTACAAGGGTAAAGAATAATATGTTCTGCCCTTCAATTTGTTTTAATGACAGCCAGGAAAAAAATCATAAAGATCTATCTCCTGGGCAGCATATACTTGGTGACACAAAAGTAACAGCTTTGGAGCCTGTTTCCTTCTACAAAAATGAAACACCAGGCTCCGTTCATAACATTCCAGAGTTTTTCCAATCCACCTGGTGCAATGCCAGGACAGCCACAGCCCTCACCCCCAACCACCTACACTCCCGCTACTATTACTGCCTCCAGTTTCATTTTAGAACCAACCAATTTACTGACTCAATTTCCTATGAAATCTGGAGAATCCCCCATTGAATTGCTGGTCAATTTATGGGACACTGGGGCAAGCCAAATCTCCTTAATCCCCAGTGAAGTGCAGAGCCTCTCTCTGGGGCAAGGAATTACTCTTTGAAGCCACGCTGCCCACACAGATAGTTCATGGAATTGTGCAGCCTGATGGGCTTATTCCTTATATTAATGACATAAGAGGTAAAGACAGATAGCTTCAGTAGAAAGCTGCCGGTGAGTCAGAAGAGGCAGTATTAAAATAAGCCTTGCTACACTTGCTAGAAAGAGTGATACAGGTGGGTAGTGGACAACTGTTCTGAATAACGCATGGCAGAAAGACTGAAGGATTATGTTCCATAGTAAAAGGGGCTGCCCCACCCTATAAACCCCTAGCATCATCAAATCATGACAACTTTGGGTGCTAAAATCCAGTGACAGAGAGAGCTGTAGCAGATGTTGTTCATATTAGCATGATGAACAAAAAGCACCACCCAAAGTCCAAATAATGCAAACCCAGGAAAGGAAAGTGTCTAGTTCTCTTATGAGAACAGACGCCCAAGTCATGGTGAAGGTGAGTAGAGAATACTCAAGAGATCAGTGAGTGACTTGTTATGACCGTAAGATGGTGTAGGATTGCTAAGTTTACTAACAGTTATTGATTAGGTACATAATAAATAACTAATTTAATTAAGCAGAATTGTGTGGTGGTCTGTCTACTTAACTGGAGGATCCAAAAGAACCATGGCATTGAGAAAGTGTTTGTATTTAATATTAAAATTATTTAAACAAAAACTAGTGAAGACTAAGTAGACAAATTATATGGATTAAAAGTTAAAAGCTAAAAAAGGGTTAATGGAACAGAGTTTACCTGAGTACATCTATCTCATCCTTCAAAGACTGAGCCTCCTCTGCCAATGTAGTAAGCTCTTCTGTTTGTTGTCTCAATTCAGCAATTTCCTTTTCTAGTTCTTCACAGCGTATTCGATAGTCATCTTTGGCAGCTTCTAATCTGTAGAAATGAAGTAAAGCAGAAAATAATTTCTCAGCTTGAGCCACAGTTATCTTTCCTCATCATCATCCTCTCTAAAAACACATGGAATGGTCTTCTGATGCAGTGAAGGAGAACAGCAGCCCAATGTGCTTATTCAAAAACATAGAAGCAGATTGACTTCTTCAATGCTCCCACTTTGATATCCGTGTTTCTATTTGGAAGATCAGAAGCTAATGTATGTTCTCAGAAAGACAAATCCTGAGTTTTTTCTGTCATAATAATTTTTCACAATGGAAGCTCAAGCAGAAATTTCTACCTTTTTTCATCTTGGGGCATACAAAGTCTGAACATGACATCTTTATCCTAAGATATTTTTCAGCTGTTCATCTCCTGTACACCTTCAATAATATTGACGTGATTGTCAGATGTTCTAAATGCTGTAGAGTTGTCACCAAGGTGGCTTTATTTATTTATTTACTTATAAAGAACCTGTGCCTGCCCAGTACCTCTGAAGAACCAAGTCATACATTTAGTTATCTACTTAGCACGTAAAGAACTGAGACCAAGGTTTCTGGAATGGACTACTTACATACAGCATACACAGGCAAAGCTGCATCAACCTGGCAGTGAACAAAGGAAATAACTAAAAGAAACTTTGTCAAAGCATTTTGAATGAACGGAAGAGGCCACAACCTGGAACATGAAGTCCTATTGTGATTTTGATATGAAATTAAAATAAAAACAATCCAGAAAAGGAGGTACGGGCACGGAAAAAAAAAAAAGTATTCTATCCATTAATTCAAGAAGCCCCAAAAGAATCTACAAGAATTGAGACAAGACATAATCAGTAGGTCATCTAAACTATATATAACAAAGACTTGGATCGTGATGGACTGGAACTGTCAAAGGACATAAAGAGGCAAGACTGGGAGAAAAAACGTTGTACCACACTGGGCATCAGTTAAGGTGTACATATGTCCTGTTTGGTCAGGTAGAGCTGGAGAAGGAACACACACAAATTGCCATTAGAAACCACATGCTATGAAGGCAGGGGAAGGAGGTGAAGGAGGTTGGGAGATGAGTCTCACACATGAAAAAGGTTTAGAAAGACCTTCAGAACCTGAAACTAGAGTAACAGGCAGTGCAGACATTGCATATGGGGAGAAAAACTGTTCTAACAGCAATTGATAATAGACTCAGGTAGGAATCATTCCAGAGCATGAAGATGAATAAGGAGAGATAAAAGGGGACATTAGAGAGACATCACTACATTATTCCTTTACATGGTAGATATATAGAAAGCAGAAAACCAGGCACTAGCTGCTGTGAAAGAGAAACACTGAACGTTTTTCAAGAAACTGAAGGGAGAGGCTGTGTCTAAACACGCAGGAAGGAGGCTTAGCAAGAGGAAGTGGAAAAATGGCAAAACGGGCAAAAAAGGAAAGTTACATGGCAGCTGACATAAGAATTAGAAAAGGGCAACCAGAAGAGGACAGAAAGAGGAGAAAAACTGGCAGTGTAAAGAAATACCATAGTTTCATTCACAAAGGATAGGGAAAGTACAGCAACAAGAATGAAAAGATGATGGTGAAGTAGACCAGCTTTCTTCAGCAGAATAGGCTTACACAGACTGAAAGCAACAGTCAAAAGGACCAGAAAGGATATTTAAAGAGGAACTGTATTTCCACGTGTTGAGGAAATGCAAATGAAGAGCAGAGCTCACTTGTGGATAATTTCCATCTTTCGGATATGAAACAATTTGTGTTCAAATTCAGAGAAGGACACACTTTGCTGTATAATAATACCACCTGTAGTATTGCCCATAGGAAACTTTCAGCTAGGAATTCCTACACCTTAAAAATACAATCAGAATAATTTAGATAGAGGAAAGCATGCTACTTTTCATTCTCACTGATTTTGGAAAACATGGGTGAAATGGTAGCACACAAACAATTCAAAATAACTTCACAGAGTAGAGAGTGACATGTATACAGCATTTCAGCATTAAGAAATTATGCATTTTTGTATGCTGGAGCTTGTAAAGAGGTAAATCATAACACGTACATCACCGTAAAAACTTTACTACTGTGGTTATATCACCCTTTATACTAATTCATAATTGCCAACAGAACCAGAAGTATATAAGTCATGCCTGTTGCCATCTAACCAAGTGTAGCTTTTCTACCTGAATGTTTCCTCCTGGAGCTGTTCTAGTTGTGTCTGCAGCTGCAAGTGCCTACGACCTGCAGGGCTGTTGGGATCTTCAATAGAATCAGATTGATTTAAACGTTCCATCAAAATCTGGTTCTCAGCGAGCAAGCTGCTCTTCTCCTCCTGGAGGGCTGCAACCTGTTGTAATAAAAGCATAAACTGGAGTAACAGAGCTATCCAGCTATAGAGAGCAATTTTTTTTCCTGTGCATGATAAAGTATCAACACAACCCACAAATGGAAACACACAGGCTTCAATAATCACATTTCACAGGAATATACTGTAACATTAATAGGTATTCAATTGCTATGTGATGTAACCAACATATTGCAACATTAGGGGCAGATTTACCACACAGAAAACGTAATTATGCTTAACTGTATTTCACACAAGCATCTAAAGAAAAAGTCTCAGTTATCACAGAAGACAACTTCATTATAACAAAGCCTGCATACTTTCCCAACAAACAAATAAAACTAGCCTTCCACAGTAAAGCTTTTAAAACTGATTTCCAAAAGAAACAATGCCTATCAATCACACAGAATATCCAAGGGATGTCTGTACCCTTCCTAGATTTTTGTTTTTAATCCAGTGGCCAATTGCAAGCAGACCTGAAACAGGAACACAGTCCCAAAGATGACTCAGTTTCCGGCAATGTTGTGAAAACCGGCAGTAGTGCAAAGAACCCAAAGTGCTGCAACTCAAACAACAGCCGAAGCATGGGTTGATACATTATTAAATAGTGTAGAATTAACATGCAGGAGGAGGAGGGGAAGAGAGCGAATGTGAACATCTCAACAGAAGGAAATGCTTCAATAAGAGCTTGAATCATCAAATACACCAAAATCAACCATGACACACAAATCAGCTTCACTAATTCTAACAGTTACTGAACCGCTTGGCAAAAGCCTGAATTATACTCCAAAGTAGGGTTGCAAAGGCAATGCCTTTCGGGGCTCCCACTTTACACTCCTCGTGTCTTCTGGATGAGGTATGCTTGATTTACAGTAAGGCTTAGTCTGAATCCATACACAGCTGATAAACTATAGAAACTTCTGATGGGGATTTAACTCTTAACTGATACTGTTACAGCAGCATAACCTCTATTAGTTCTCTAACGCAAGAGTTGAACCACACAGATCAACCCCTTCCTACCTGAATGAAAAAAAGTTTTGTTAGTATGAATCATCTTAACACTGGCAACATTGCATCAAGGTAAGAAAACAATGAAATTCACTCTGCTGGCACAAGTAAAGCAAAATAATTACTGTGCAATTTTCATCTCCCTTTTAAAAATTATGTTTTCACACTATACTTCTTGTTTTCAGCTGCCTACAAATTAACACATCTCTTTCCCACTTCAAAATTAATATGTACAATATAGCAAACCTACCTGCATATCTAACTCATGACATCTCTGGGCAATTTCTTCTTTTGTTGCTAGTGCTTCGTTTAATTCTTCTGTAGTTTTCTTCAGCTACCATAAACAACAAACATTTATAGTTTCATCACTCTCTGTGAAGTGTCTAAAAATATTCTGAACTACATGAATGAACATTATTCTTACATTTAGGTAATATATTAAATTTTTGGAAAACTGAGGCAATTCCACTCTTATAAAGAAACAAAGAAGCAGATACAATTACTGTTTAGTTTGTGTTACAGTAAAAAGTAAACATACCTAAAAGTAGTATTTGGTCTTACAAAAACACATCAAAATTATCACATCTATTCTATGAATTGAGTAAAAAAATCCTGAAGAACTTGGGTCTGAAGAACTCATCAACTCTGTACACTGAGAAAATTGTCAAAACCACTTTTCTTTACAGATGCAAAGAGTGCATAATTTCAGTTTTCGATCTACTTTTCAAATACAGAGAGGACTGGAAGGTGGAATACAGGGAATGGACAATTAGGGTAACATCTCTCTAGTTGCTGGAAACTACTCTTAAAGCACAACAGAAATACAACTAACATGGTGAAGAAGAAGCCTACCCTTCTGAAAAAGGGCACTGAATCTTGTAAGCAGTGGGAAATACTCAGATACTTCCCTTCAAAGGCTTTATGTTCAAAGATATGTATCTTGCAAGTTTGCATATGAATGCAGTTAAGATAACATAAAAACCATAGCTACAAGAAAATTGGCCTGATAAAACAGGTGCATGCATATTATGTATATAGAGATATAGATATGTATTATTATATATGATGAATTTTAGATGGTCTTTCTCAAACAGCATCATTGTATCTTATTTTGTTGAGTTTATTTCTCAAGGACCTGTTGACATACAAAAATTAACTCCACCTGCCAGAATTTACAGACTTCTGCAGAGAAAGCATGATGGAGGAACACATGGAACACCACTGTACTATACTTGTCAATTAGAGAAAAATTGAGGAAGTAGGACAGTGTTAGCATGAGGTTAAGCTAATAAAAAACCAATTGGTTTTGTATATTCTTTAAATATATCACACAGGGAAGGATTCTCTTTGAAAACTTCTCATATATTGCAACAGTTCCCAGGACTGCTTTAAGGATTTTTGAGCCACATCTATGGGTTTTCTTTAAACTGACTTTGGAAGTAGGAACCGGCAAAAAAAGTTTTATTCAAATACTACACATTTTTTAATCCTTCTTTCTCAATACCCAAAGATTTGCACCTGTCTGCAGTTTTGCTATACTATGTCATACAGCTAAACGTGTTTTCCAAACTGAGGTTTTCTCTCCTTTAAATACACAAAATAGATAAACTCAATTTATAAAGCAAAAGGACTTGAAATACTGAAATTTAGTTTACCACTCCTTATTTGAATTTCCCACAAAACCCTCTCATGATTAAAGAAAAAAAGACAGACTTCTTAACAAAGCAAAATGACTCGCCACTGATGTGCTATGATTGAACAAAAAGAAACATCTAGTCTTAGATACCTGCCGATCAAGGTCAACGTAAGCATCATTTCCAACAGAGACTGGAGACTCTTTACTCATCAACTGCAATTAGATTACACTGGATTAGAAAAAGCAAGGATTTACTTTTATATTAAAAGCTAAGCTTCAATGAAATACCAAGCTGATTTTAACTTTTGGGAGCTTCAATCTGACTTCATTCAGAAGTTTTTAACTTTGTTTTTATATATGACATATTCAGAAACAATTACAGAAAGAAATCTTCAGAATTTATAATATTTAAAGCACTATAAAAGAAATCTTACATCATGTCTTCTTCTTCTGAAAATGCACATTCTTTATCTATGATGAAACCTACAGTACACTTTGCTAAGCATTTTACTGAAGTGGCATTGGAATGATAGTAGCTATCAACCCACCATGCAAGACCTGCCTTTAACTGTTCTCTGCCAGCGGTTTTCATTTTTTGATCACCTGGAAGTTCACATCAATTTATTTGTTTAACTATAGTTGGGGACATATCTATCTCAGCTAATTTTACAAAACAAAGATGATCAAAATTCCTGCTCTGGAGTCGTCTGTAATTTGCAAATTTAAAAAGAAAGTCTATAGAGAGTATTCCTGAAATGAGTATTACAATTCCTTGTATACTAACCTATTTTATTGCAGGAATGGCTGGCAGTGGTTTTAGTGTAGAAAACATTACTTTTAGCCATGACTTTAAAAAGAAAAAAAAAAAGGCAAGCCCTCCAAATTGACTGATATGCTTACTAAAAGATAAAAAGCTGATAAGAAAGTAAGTTTTCTTTCAGTAATCCACTGATCAGCTACACAGGTAGTTAAAAGTTAAATCAACTGTAACAGAAGTTGTAGCCCAAAAACGACCTCCCACCCACCTCCAGCAAACACATTAAGGTAAAGTTATTACTTAAAGTTGTAAGACACAAAAAAGGAACAGTCTTCCAAATAAGAAATATGTTGTAACTAACTCAAAAGGCAGCATTACAGAACCACACTGATGGTTTCTGTCATCCTGTCCAAACACAAAATGTTTTACGAGTTCTCCAATGACATGATTCATGGAAGTTAGAATCAAAAAGGCCCTATCCTAACCAAAATCAGGACAAGATTTCTTTCCTAAGGCTTCCTGTCCAGCCTGGTTACTCTCTCCAAAGACAGAGCTTCCTTTATTCCTTCCAGAAATCAGTGCTTTTGCATCATTTTTCATTGGCAAAGTTCCTCGGACACACAGCACAGAGCTTTCACTTCTTCTCCATCCCTTCTGTTTATACCACTGTGTACAAGTGACATTTACATCATTCAAATATTTATACACTTACGTTTCTCTCCCTTTCCCCATCTCCTTAATTGGGATTTAGCTATGTACCACGTGCTTAAATTCATCTATCTGTCCTCAGCAGTCCTCCTCAGACCTTGATGATGTTTGTTGCTAACTGCTGAATTCCTTCCATTTGGTCTACATCTTTACAATGACAAACTACTCTGAAATGAACCATTCCATGAAGCCCAGATTCTCTGTAACAGTGATTAGAAAGTCCCTAGCCTCAGAGCTGTCCCCTGAAAAAGGAAGTCATGTGTCTTTTTCATTACCATATATAGTGGCATTACAAACTGTCTTTAATTTAGGGCCATGTTTTCTAAGCTCATTATCGTTTTGCCATCCAAAACAAGAATTTCCAATCCCTCTCTGCTCAGTGATGTTTATACATGTTTCAGTTACTCCATTTCACTAGCTATCGTTTAAATGCTTTTCCAGATGACTAACAGGGATATCCATATTAACCAAATGCTGAACTCTCCTCCCTATCCTATATCCCACAACACTGTTCACAAACGCACTTCAGACTTCAGACACTAAGTCAGTTCCACCCGCTAAGCCAGTACTTTCCAACTGGCAGGTCCCAGGCTGCATGCAGCCTGCAAGGGTGTACAACAATATGCCCCTGACAGCCACCACCCCTTTCTGGCCCTAGCACAACTTCCTCTTCAGCAACCCAGCTTAATAGGCCTGTCCAAGACTTACTTACTGTAGGAGGAATACAAGAGGCTGCACAACCCACTAGAGGCCGCTGTGGTGTTGCTGCTTTCTGTGGATTACCGTAAAGGAAGCAGGCAGAGGCCAATAATACAGTCCCTTTATTCTTCAAGGGGTTTTGCCATCTCTCCCAAAACTTCCTATCCTTGAGAAGCCTTAGCAGAAATGTCCAGAAAAGAGGACATTAGCTGGAGAAGGATTAGGTGGTGGAGATACATGGTGTGGGTGTAGCTTGAATGTTACACAGAATTTGTGAATTTAACTCCATGGGCTGCATCAGGAATGTCACGGGAAGTGTGCACGAGGCACTGAGGGCAAGAGCCACAGACAAATGTGCAGATGACTGACTCAATGCAACAAGAAGTATCTTGCAATCTTATGGCCTGTGATATGGTAGGGATGCTAAAGAAGAAATCTAAGGGATTGCGCTGCGTCCAGTAGCACAACCAGACAAGGAATGGGAACAAGATTGCCAGGTTACTCACAAGTAATACATAAATCCAACTTCTGATCATCAGTTAATGATAAACTGAAGTTAAGAAGTGGGGTGAAAAGGGAGAGTTATCAGGGTGAAGGAGTGCCTCCATCTTTTCCCCACACATCTCCCCACACAATGGAGAGGACAATGGTATAGGTAAGCAAATGTCTTGACTGTGCTCCGCTTCTGGATTGCCTCTACCCAGTTTCTCACCGCTTAATAGCAAACACTTCAAGGCAAACAGCACAGTTAATAGGGTACAACTCCATCCACCTATCCAAACTTCTCTTTTATAAGATTTCCTGAAAAATTCAAGGGAAGCTTTACTGTGTTTTAGGATTCCATACAGATATGTAGTCAACTCAAAACACACACTACACCTTCCATCCACTTAAAAATATAAGGTAACAGGCTTGCCTAGTTTCCCCTATTCTTCTCTTTGTTTCTTGTCAATCAGCATTCTCTGATACTACTGAAGTTTAGAGCTCCAAAATGCTTATTTCATCAGTTACCTGCTCGATGGCATATTAGCTCTTTCTGCATTACTTATTACTAATCCAACGATACTAGTAGGTTGTTACTAATTTTTAAAGCAAGTTTCCTTACTGTGTTCTGCTTTATATCTCCTTTACTTGCAAGCTCAAATTCAGACAAATTCCTGAAAGACTGCTGTAGTTTCAGTGCTTCACATGCAATCTGCAAGTGTGATATTAGAACACATTGTCTTGAGAGGTATGGGTGAACACCAATACTTTTGAGTTCAGAGTGGCAAACTTTTATTTCATTTGTATTTCAATTGGCTGACTCAAGAGAACAAAAAGCAGGAGGAAGTGGTCTTCTCATTCTCCCTCCACAGCTGCAAGTTTTCTTTTCTTCAGGAGCAAACTACTGGTGGGCATAAAGGTCTACCTTCACAATTTTGCAGCACTGGAACTGGCTTTCAGCTCCAAACTCACAATTTAGCTTAAGTATAGTATTATCACCTATTTTCATATGTACCTTTAATGGATGAGGATGTGCGGAGATTTTGCAAGTGAATTGATTATAGAAAGGGAAATCAAAAAAGTGCCTGCAAAATCAAGCAATTGCATTAGGCCTCTACAGCAGAAGGAAAAATCTGCTTAAGAGCTTCCCACAGTGAAAAAGCAAGCAACTAGCATTTACTTCCTTGCTCTTTTTCTGGTTTATTTTGCATATTTAGAATAAAGAGTTGAAGTAGCACAAGTATTTGTTCAAATAATCAAAATGTCATTTAAAATCAAAAGAGCTTATTCTGTGGTGAAGCGGTCCGTCTGGATTTTAAATGGTACAATACCCTGGACAACAGGACAATTTTTATAATTATTTGTCTAGTTTTATGAGAAGCAGTTGTCATTCCCTGTTAATCCTTTACATCTACACATTTTCATGCTCATAGCTTTGGTACGATGTCTTAGAAAATACTTGTACATCTGCTAATTTTATATTATTAAAACCTTCACACTTTTTAACTGCTTTGCTTGTGAAATGTGAACAAGTTCTGTTGTCATGGATACATAAAGATTAGGGACGGGGTAAAACTATCACAAAATCTGCATGCATGAATAACCTGAATTATGAATGCTTTTTTTTCCCCCGACACAGGATTTGCATGATTTTGCAAATGCAGCTGCATCACTTAGTTGATGATGTTAAAAGTTCGAAACATTTGCTTTATCTGAAATGCTTCTTCTACAGTTGTTAATATTGTACAAGCTCATTTAAGTGCCCATGAAACAATGGCAAAATCCAGCTTCTGTAATCAGAAGGTTGTTTTTCTTTTTTAAAACATCTTTTTGTTTGTTTGCTTTTTAAGAGTCAAGGCTATGTATGACACAGCGTGTATCCTTTAATGCAACTGAACTTTCTTCTTCCTCCAGTACTGCTGACAGACCCAAGGCAATTTTTTTCTATCATTTCCTAGCTATTCAAAAGCCACTTTTATTTCAGACAAGATGAACCTTTAAACAGTCAGGACAAAATACAGGGTGGGGGAGGGGGAAAAACCACAAAACCAAACAGTTTCGACTTTGTGGAAGTAACATAGTTGGTATTAATCCAGACAGGAAGTACCTTTTGCTATGCACCCCAGGCAAGTTTTGACACTACCTCTAGGTACTTTGCTGTTAAGAGCCTATTCTGACTCTCAACTTGACCTGCACAGACACCTGCTACATGTTCAAGTTTAGAGATGTTCTAAACAGCAAAGGCAAACAATTTCCCCAGCTACCACTTTCATCAATAATGAACTTGGTTGCTCAAAGAAAAGACTTGGGAAAATGACAGCAGAATTTCCAAAGGATGTCAAGGCAAGGAAAGGAAATAAAAATACATAATGGCCAAAATAATTTCTGTAAGGAAAGATTTTTGGCCTTTAAAAAAAAAATGCAAATTATGAAATTAAAAAAATATGTTATAGGTAGTAATATATTAATTGCAAGTAATAATAAATTATAATAATATAAATAGAATATAGGAGTATATATATTACAGAATATACAATACAATACATAATTTATAATTGTATGTAATATTTTTTGCAACATTTTTGATAGCTATATCATTCTTGCTCTTCCTCTACCTTGTGTACAGCTTGCATTTAGAAATGCACATCTGCAGGTTAGAAACTAAGAATCTAGGTGGTGGCAACACACCAGATCAATTTGACTGCACTGAAAAAATAACAGAAAAGCACTGTTCAATTTATAAAACCTTTATGGAGCACGAGGCATATTTTATTATTAATATTTTATTTTAAACAAGTAAGAGAAGAAAGGAAATGCTGAAGAGTCACAAGTTATTAAAAAGACTGAAATAACCAAATAAAGTTTAAAACAAAATGTTCCTTCTTCCATTTAAAAATCAGCTTCTTCATGCAAAAAAGAGAAAACAGGGCAGAGGCTTGTTCTACTGTGCCTCATGAAATATTTTCATGAGTAAGATCATTTATGAAAACCAAAGAAGTATCAAAAACATTTATACGTGCTTTGCTGAAACAAAAAATGAATTAAAAAATACATCAGTAAAGCTTAGAGAGGTCTTTCTGCATACCTAAATTTGAAGAAGGAGTACCTGCATGTCAAATACTTTGAAATGTTTGGATTAGGTGACATACCAACTTTTCAAATATGCTTATATAGCTACTTTCCCAGGCACTTTATTTTGGTGTCTCCTACATACTGCTTAGTCCAAGTCACTTGGATTCCGAGAGCAGCTCCGAGTCCAAGAAACAGAAAAACCTCCTTAAATCCAGTGAAGTTTCACCCCTCCAAAGACACAGACTGCACGTGCAGCTCTGAAAAGATTCTCTGGATCTAAACTCTTGTTAGAATCATAGAAAATCTTGAGTTGGAAGGGAGCCATAAGGATCATCAAGTCCACCTCCCTGCTCCTCGCAAGACTACCTAAAACTAAACCATTTGACTAAAAGCATCGTCCAGATGCTTCTTGAACTCTGACAGGCTTAGTGCCATGACCACTTCCCTGGCGAGACTGTTACAGTGACCCACCACCCTCTCAGTGAAGAACCTCTTCCTAATGTCCAGTCTGAACTTCCCCTGATGTAGTTTCATTCCATTTCCTTGTGTCCTGTCGCTGGTCACCGGAGAGAGGAGATCAGCACCTCCCCCTCCACTGCGCCCCTTGAGGAAGTTGTAGACAGAGATGAGGCCACCCCTCAGCCTTCTCTTCTCCAAGCTGAACAAACAAAGTGACCTCAGCCACTCCTCATAAGTCTCGCCCTTGAAACCCTTCACCATCTCAGTCGCTCTCCTCTGGACACACTCTAATAGTTTGATGTCATTCTTATATCGAGGTGCCCAAAACTGCACACAGTACTCGAGGCGGGGCCATACCAGTGCAGTGTAGAGTGGGGCAATCACCTCCCTCAACCAGCTAGCTACGCTGTGCTTGATGCACCCCAGGACACAGTTGGCCCTCTGGGCTGCCAGGGCACACTGTTGACTCAT
>NW_008794879.1:1733515-1745236 GCF_000699145.1 Aptenodytes forsteri | reverse complement strand
GGTTGGTGATTGCCCAGCTCTCTAGTCTATCCAGATCTCCCTGTAAGGCCACTCTACCCTCAAGGGAGTCCCCCGCTCCTCCTAATTTAGTATCATCGGCAAACTTATTAGCGTACATTCAATTCCCGTGACCAGATCATTTATAAAAACATGAAAGAGCACTAGCCCTAAAATTGACCCCTGGGGAACCCCACTGGTGACTGGCTGCCAGCCTGATGTAACCCTATTTACTATAACTCTTTGAGCCCAACTCATCAGCCAATTGCTCACCCGAAGTATTATGGATTTGTCTAGCTGTATGCTGGATGTTTTGTCCGGAAGGATACTGTGAGAGACAGTATCAAAAGCTTTTCTAAAATCCCAAAACCCCACATCTACTGGCTTCCCTTGGTCAACTAGATGGGTGGGCTGCTTCAGATCTGGCTATTTTATCGAATGAAGGAGATTTTTACAAAAATCAAATGGGAGATTTTCAACAGAAGGAGGGAGGATAAGAGAAGGTTTTCTATTTTAAGACAGTGCAGAATAAAGTGATGCTGAAAGTTGGGTTTAATCAAAGAGGACATTAGAAAAATCCACCAAAACATTGTATTACAGTTAAAAAGAATGCAAAAGTAAAATATCCCAAAACTCAGGCAAACTGGTGCTTGGCAGCACTGACTAGAAGATAATTTCTCATAAGGATTCTTTCAATGCTTATTTCAAAAGTCCTCTCTGCAATGTTATAGATAGCAGCCCACACACAGACAACAGGATGTATGACTGCATGGATACAGCATTGGTCAAAGTGATAATAGTGGACGGGGTCCCTGTAGGCTCACTGACATCTCTTTCTCTATTCAGACATTACAGAAAAGTGAAATTGCTCTAGAGCTCAATGCGGAATTCAGTTTCTCTTGTTCAAGTTTAGAAGAAACAGGATTACCAGCGATTTCCTGCTTTCCTTAGTGGGCTGCCCTGCAGTAAACTTCCATCTATGAAGACTGATAGGTACTTCACTTATAGGCACTTTGGGCTCCTAAGCAGTCACATGAGGGCTTCATGGCTATAGTGGTCACTAACACAGTGGTTTAATTTTCACTGTGGTTTTAATTTACTACTGAACAGCACTTTTACAAAATACACTGCAGTATACTTACTAACTTGTAAAAACATAGTAGCACAAATGCCCTCAGTAGCCTATTCATAACACTACAGCTGAGAAAAGAACACTCTGCTACCCATTTCTCTTTCTTTTCACTTGTCCAGTAAAAAAAAAAAGAGTTCATGGAGTTTTGTAATTTCAAGGTACAAATTTTGAAGAAATTCTACAGTATTTGTTTACTCTTATAAACACAGTCTAGTGCACTTCAGGAGCCACAGGGTGGGAAAGGTAAAGGAAAGGGAACCCAATATCAAAAATATCTAGAAGTTTCAATCTTCTAGATTTAAAGAAAAGTGGGACATTCAACCAGAGTTCCTTGACATAAAGCAAGCTTTACTGATTTGTTTTTCTAAGGAAAAATAAGATATTTTTCAACGTAAAATGGCAAAATCTATGCCCCTTACTTTCTTTACTTCCACCTAACTTTTTCCAAAGTGGGAAAAAGGATACTTTTGTAAAATACTGAAAGGCTGAACTTTTACACACTGTGGGCATCCCAGCATACCTCCTGAATAGCTGTCATGACAACATGTTGAACCGATTCTTCCATCATCATTATGGTCTGGATGTACTCTGAAAATAAAAGCATTATGAAATGTTACTGCTGAAACTCAAGTCACACAGAACATGAGGTCAGAAGCTGCATCCTTCTGACAAAATAACTAGGTGCCACAGATAACACTGAAATGCATAATCACCAGCCAAGTCCCACCCCAACAAACTCAACAAGACTGTATCAGAAGTCTGTTCAGACATAAATCCAGGCTCGCTGGAACTCTGCAACAATAGAAAAAGTACATGATTGTCACCCATTTTTTTCCTTCTGGCATCTCACACTTCTGAAACAAATATTTATACTCCTTTTCTCACTTTGTTGCCAAACTACTCAGGCTATATAAGTACACGACCCACACACAGGTTGTCCTTTTCCATAAGTTTAACAATAATGTCCTGCTTTCCTACAGCATCCTCATTTCAAGGCATTTTCATATCCGTTCTTGGTTTCTGTTCTTATTTCTGTCCTATATCACAAATAAGTGCCCTCCACTTTTTCATTCCCCACCTATGTGTAGATGTGAACTACACAACAAGTACCTTGTAAGATGATACAGTGGTTAGAAGGACAAATTCTGACATTTAGACCAAGTCAAGGAGTTCATGACTTGCCCAGTATCATATGGTTTCCAGTCAGATATGATCACCTTTACCTGTGACCTGTATTCTTTTAATGATTTGCCCAAGACGAAGATGCTGGGAATCAGTCACCTCAAAGTGATTAATTAGGTCGCGCCAAGTCTCACTCAAAGTACCTAAAACTAGACTGTTCCAGTATTTCAAACATGTACATTTTTAATGTCCAGACTGAAAGAGTAAGAGAAACACAGGAATAAGATATACTTCCCACTTGAGGATGCCAAATAGTCACCAAAAGGAAGGAAGATAATTTTACATAAAACAGAGAGGACAGGAGGCCTAATAGAACAGTTTTATTTATGTACTCATGGAAGAAAATTATCTCTATTTTAATTAATAGGATAGCCAGACTGTCTCCTGATTAAAGAAAGAATAAAAGTAATTTCAGAAGGAGAAATTGAAGTGATTTAGGCACCTGAGAAAACTGGAACGGGGAAACTAGCTATAAAAGCTAAGATGCACCATGCAAGAGGAAGACAAAAGGTCCAAAACCCTGGCTGCCATTTTGTCAGAAAGGAAACCAAAATGAGTTAATATCTGTGTCTCTCAGGAAGAGACAGATATTTGATGTGACTTTAATGCAAATACAGTAAACATAGTTTTATTTACCCACATGTGTATTTTATAAACATGTTCCTATGCTTCCTGTTTCAAGTTTTAAGAATAAATGTCTGTAGTTGCTTTGTTACCTTAATCTGGCTTGAATTAAGTGTAATTTAAGGTAACTCAGTAACAATAAGACACCCTGCAACCAAGGCAAGTTTAGAGCATGAGATTTGGGACACTTCAACAAGTGTCTCCGCCGTTCATTGCATCCTCTGTGGCATCTGCAGGAAATATGAATGGGTACCTATTTTACCTGTGCAGGTCAGATAGACAGCTGGTGCCATGGGAGTCAAGAGAGGCATAAGTCTCTTTCAGTGACTGCTGAAGTGGGATTCAATTGCCTAACAGATGCCTCAAGTGACATTCTGGATGCCTTTAAGGTATCATGCTTGGTCTTCAGCTGCTGCCCAGAAGGGCATGGTTGCCAACATTACTTTGTCCTATTTGCCAACCCCAAGCAAAAGTCTCAGAAACTAAAGTATCCCAAATCACACCAGACACATCTTCAGACCCACCCCAGTCATACTGATGGCTCTGGGCCATGTAGTAAGATGCTGACTGGAACGCATTCCTAAAACAAAGAGTCACACAGAATTGTGCAACAATCACATTTTTTGATTCTTAACTATCCTGATCTACCTCATAAATGGTTAAAGGGTGAGCCCAAGAATTTTCCTTTGTAGAGTGCCTTTTCAGCTCAGCGAACAAAAATTGAAAATATGTACGTGGGAAGCAAAACCAGTTCCACGGTTTGAGACTCCAAAACTAGTGAAGCTTATAGCAAAACAATAGTTATTATCTGTAGGACAAAATAATGTCATCACTGAAAAAAAAAATACCTTTGTCTCTGACAGCAACCTGAGAAATACAATTTTTCCCCTAAGCAGTTACACAACAAGCTGGATTTTCATTCACTGCCGGGGAGAAAACATGCTTTCAAAATTTAATACCTTGCTTCTGTTCACAATTCACAGCGCATCCCAAAATAAGCTGAAGCATTCTCCCAAGCTCCGCAGCATCAGCATGCTCTCCGATCAGGTTAACATCAGGAAGGGTGAAGTCATTAATCTGTTGCCCTAGAATCTGCATAAAGACCCAGTACACACATGTCTGTATCACTACACATATACATACACACACATTTCAAAATACAAAGATGATTCACAATCAACAAGAGCAATTCATTCGTACTTTAACATAGTTTTCAATCCACCTTTAAAACAAACTAAATTGCCTAACACCTTACATCCAAATATTAAACCATACTGCTTGACACAACTAGTATTTGGGAGAAGACAAACCTGACTGTCTCAACTAATAAGAAACTATTGGTTTCAAGCTTAGAAAGATTTTTTCTTCAGATAAGAAAGGTAACAAAGGCAGGTTTCCACTCGATCAACAGCACATGGATAATTAAATTTTTTTTAAAGCATTCCATTAAAAAAATCTAACACCTAAAAACACCTTATGTAGCATAAAATATTATGCACAAAGCTCACATTTCTTACCACTAGAAAGCCATAAATTGAAATATTTCACTTATACAATACATGTGTCCAGCACTGATGCATAACAAAAAGACGACAGTAAAAAACTCAATCACTTGGCCTCACGCTTTTAGAAAACTTAAGGACATTTAGCAAGTCTCAGAGCTAAGAAAGCTAGTTCCGTGGAAGAAAATTTGAGGTAGTAGTACAATACATAATTAAACAGCCCCCATGCAGAAAGAAAAGAAAAAAAACAAAACAAAACAAAAAACCCCACGTGACTTACAATTAATGTAATCTGATTTATAATTAAGAAGGATTTACATTAAAAATTGTCAGTAGAAGGAATTAAACAATTCTGTTAAATTGTTCATAAAGAGCTTTCAGGGGGCTGAAAATATGAATATGAAATACCGAATTAAACACATCTCTGACACATTAATTGCAGATAAAAAGAAACTGTCACTTCTTAAGCAGGGTGCAGTAAAGAAACAATGACTATGGAGGGAATCAGTCATTTGTTTGCTGGATGCCCTTTTTTGTGTTAATACTCAAGAAAAACAGAAAATCAGGTAAAGATATTCATAAAAAAAATTTAATACATGTATATGAAGAATACACGGAAATCAAGCCATTCAAAAGTTTTCCAGGGTTGGGCTTTGTGGAATTGTTGTAGTTGAGTTTGTTCTTGCTTTGTATGGTGGTTTTTGTATTGTGGCATTTTTTTTTTTTAAACAGCTTTCTCAAAGAATGAGCACCAACACTACTAAAAATCTCTGTATACTTTAAAGGACCCAGATTCACTCTTTTTGGAAAAGACTTCCTTTAGGACATTCTAGTGAGAAAATAAGAATTCTGTGAACGCATCAAGCACAACGGAAAATATTACCATTGTATATAGACTGCAATAATACAGTAAAACACTATATTCTTTGAATTATACAAATCTGATATGTGTTTATATATTGATCTGTAGTTCCTAAATTTCTTATAAATGCAGTGCCAGATTTAAGTTAATAATACTACAACGGCTTCATAGTTACTGATACTATAATTGCTGTTGAAGAAAGCTGAAGGGAAGAGGCATATCAGCAGGCACTATGAAGAAGCCAAGGATGCAAAGGTGTAAATAAAGGATTTTGAAATAAACATGAGATACAATTTTAATTTAAAAAAAAAAAAAATTGAAAGAAATATGAAAATGAAGGATAGACTCTGCAACAAATATGTTGAGATGAAAAAGAACATTCTTCCCCTTTTTAAAAAAATAAATATAAAAGACCTTTAAAAAAAAGTGAAAGTTTCGATTCCAGAGCAGCAGAGTTCTGCAGCAAGATTACTGGGGCATAACAAAGCATGCAAGCTATAAATGGGTAGCTTTGGCTTCTTGTTCCTCCATACTATAATTGACAAAGACAGCAATGTAGGCTAGCTATTGAAAGACTGTCCTCCGATAGAAATTTTTGAAGATGAACAAAATTAGCACATACACTTTTCAAAGGCTTTTAGCTATATCAGGTAAAATCCATATACATTCACATCTATGTTTTTGTAGATGGTGACTGCTAGGAGAGGGAATCAGGTTGAGGAAAACATAACCAGGATTCACAGTACAATCCAGATCATGTCCGTTACCACCACAAGCATTACCTCAGCAGAAAAAAAAGAAACCAAACCAAAATCCAGTCAAACTTATAAATGTGCATTACCTTTGCAGAACTTAATCAGCTTGAAACAGCTCAAAACTTGCTTAGGAGTAAATTTTTCACACCAGAAACTTAATCATCATACATACCGACTAGCCAAAAAGAAGCTGGCATCACTTTGTCATAGTAGTATTAATTTTCTATGACAAAAAACTTATTTGTTTCTTTCTAGAACTGTCAGTTATGACCAGCTTGCTTAACCATCAATTTTCAAAATTTATTTCAACATGGGTACCTGACCATTTACTGAATATGAGCTCATAAGTCTAACTTCTTCTTTCTGAAAATCTGTTCCTTTTTAAGGACTTAAATTTACTAACAAGTATCTTCCTCTCTGAAGTATTTATGAGAAGCTAATATTTTGAGACAAGCAATGTTCAGAACGTACATATCATGGATTTTGTGCTGCAGCCTGTACAAATCAATTTGCCTCAAAACATCACTGAAACTAAAAGCATATTTCAGCTGAAGATTCACCACTGAAAAAAATGCTGTATTGTACCTCCTCTGGAGTGGTTCATTTCTGAGTTTGCTCAATAGTCTGAGAGAGAATGCCAAGGGCAGACTCCAATATCCCAGGATTAAAACATTTAATTGAAAATTTTAGTGTGGGGAGAAGCTAAAAATGCTCTTTACTCTCTCTCCTCAAGAGAAAAAAAAAAAGGAAAGAGGCAGTCTTTAGCTGGAGCGGGGGGGGCGGAATTCAAACACAGGTACTGTTAAAGTCCATCATCAGAACACAGTTAGCAAAGACATCTACTGTTTGTATGACAGAATTTGCACATCAGACTCCTCTGGAAGCTCTGAGTATTCAATAAAGCAGGTGAGAAGTTTTAGAGAAGGCTAACACCTGAGAATAGGCCATGAAACACTCTGTATGCCAAATACTTTGCAAGATAAAGTCAGAACTTAATCAGTAGAATATAGTTTACATTAAACAGGTTAACTAAAATCTGTAACAAAAAGGAATGTAGATGTAGATTACTTAAAACAGCTCTTACCTCATGGTTGTAATCCAGTATTCCTTTTAAAATTTTCTTCAGGTTGCTTACCTGTTTGACAAGAAGGAAATACAATAAATGCAAGGAATAGATTACAGAGGAATGATCATAAAGTAGGCAATCACAGAAGAATCATGCAAAAGAATCATACAATTACATCTATTTGCACAATGAGACTTTCTGTTTGAGCAGTTTAATTTAGAATCATGAAAGTTATGCAATAGCCCCTTATGATCAGACTTCCAGACCTGATCACAAGTCTTTATTAATTGACAGAATGCATTCAAATTTATGAAAAATATCATATTGTCTTGGATAGGCTTTAGATCAGACTCTAAAGCATGAATCTTTTTTGGAGTACTTGTTTATCTTAGGATTATTTTTGTATCCAGAAGTTGAAACATCCTTTTCCTCCTTTCTTCTCTTAAAGTATCCTAGTGATCTACTTTCTGCAGAAATAAAACCTCTTCTTCCAAACCAAAACCAGCTACTGCTCAATATCCTCCTTTATTTCCAACCTATGTAAGCTTAATTCATTAACTTTCTCATTAATTATTCCTCTTAGTTCTTTCATTTTTGTTCATCCCTGCCCCCCCAGTTCTTTACAATTGAATGTCTGTCTCACAGCATCAAGGCAAAAGTCACATTTCTCAGTGATGCCTTCACTGACATACAAAGATAGCTTCTGTTCACTTGCATAACCAATGGCATCAGTTAAGTGTCTCCTGCTGTATAGAATCTATGCCACGCTTCTCTAGTACTGAGTACTGCTCCCTTTCCAGCAAAAATCCATGTACATCAAGTCTCTGAGATAAAGAATGCATATAAAAATTATAAAAATGCCCAATGGATCTCATAGGTGATATTTAGGAAAAAGAAAAGAATTATTTCCTGAAAGTAACTGCTACAGGTTCCCACCAATTAATGTCCAAGTATTTAAGCAAGAAATTTAGATAATAGTAGCAGTGCACAAAGGAGCAGCTGAGACAACTGGGGTTGTTTAGCCTGGAGAAAAGGAGGCTGAGGGGAGACCTTATCACTCTCTGCAACTACCTGAAAGGAGGTTGTAGCGAGGCGGGTGTCGGTCTCTTCAGGCTGCCCAGGGAAGTGGTTGAGTCACCACCCCTGGAGGTATTTAAAAGATGTGTAGACGTGGTGCGCAGGGACATGGTCTAGTGGTGGACTTGGCAGTGTTCGCTTTATGGTTGGACACAATGATCTTAAGGGTCTTTTCCAACCTAAATGATTCCATGAAGTCTATAAACAGGTTCTGCAAAGACTGAACCTGACTGAATGAGGATTCACAAAGTGCTGTTGCTGACAACAGTAGTCACAGTGGCAAACTGTGGACCTATAATGAAGGGAAAGCGAAAACTCTCAAATCCCAACTGTCTTTAAAGCCCACAATAACTTCTATATTCCTGATTACATTCCAAAAATATCCAGCTAGGAGATTCTGTCCACTGACAGAAGTCGTCTATCTTCCGAAAGATCTGAGGAAACGCTACAGAAAACAGTTAGGAAACATGATACTTGAAATCCAGGGACAAACTCAACGCTTCAACACAATCAACAGACAAAATGAGGTGATGAAAGCAAAATCCAGTCTCTTTTCTAAGGGAAACTCAAAGGAACAGGCTACACACACACTAAAAGATTTAGCCATGAAATCCAAAGTGATCTGATTACCTTATTCCTATTAATCCACTCCCTTTTGGAAACAAGTGCAAAAGCTGACCACTTATTAAGATGTAAGAACATCCTGATTGTCTTCATAATCACTGAACTTTAAGTCATACAAGAAACAAAAATTCACTTGGACTTGAAAAGTGACACATCAAATATTCTGACAACCTAGAATGAGAACTGGAGATGCTACCTGATAGCAAGTATATAACAACATTTACTGTCCTTCCCATAACAGCATAATAATTAGTTTACTTTCAGGTTTACACCTTCTACTCCCAAACACATACTATTTCTGTACTATTACACATAACACATCATGTTTCTGTAAGAACTACAACTATCTTCTTGCTGTCTGCCCAAAAGCAATCACCACCACCTCTCAAAGGCTATGCACAATCATAACCAAAGTCTGCAACAGATTTAAGAATTTAAAGAAATGTAAATAATTTTATTTTGATGTCAAATCACCACTGCACTGATTGGAATATAATTTTCAAACTTGGTTCATTAAAATCTTCCAGTTTGTAATTTACCTGAATCTGCTGCAGAAAGTGCCAAAGAAACGCAAAGGCCATGTTGCAGAATTTAAGTCCAGTTTACCGATGAGAACATTGTGAGGAACCTTGAACTTGAACATAATCCCAAAAAATGAGAAACAAAATGGAAAAGTACCTGCCTACAAAATACTTCTTTTCCCCTTTCCTCGTAAGCATTGTTTGAATTAAAAATCCCTTAAACACAAAGAGTCATCTCCATATAACTTTCATAGAGCTTAGAGCTGAGATCCTGGAACAAAATCAATATTGGATCAAAATCTGTCATCAAATCTAACATATAGGGCAGCATCCTTGGAAAAAGAAAACAGCAAACTGAAAAAAAAGTCTTACATGCTTTCAAGAATTAACTGTACCATCTTTGTATCTAGCACACAATCAGACAATTATAAGGCTAAAGCAGCTTCTTTATAGACTGGCTTAAACTTAACAATGATCTTCAGTATTACTCAGCGGGCTCTCGATTATTTTTTTTTTTTAACTTGTCTGCAGTGAATACACTTAGATGGTTCTACTGCCGCTGGCAGAGAATCATCATGGGGAAACTACCACAAATGTTTTTTATTTTGAGATTCAACTCAGTAGCTCCAGTAACATTTGTCAGGTCATAGCATAAGTTCTTAAAAGGAATACTTCAAACAGAGATGAATGAAAATGAACAACAGCACAGGAAAGTGTTAAAGACAACCAACTACATCAGAATTCTAAATCACAGCAGGTGATGGTTCAGAATTATTTTTTTTTCTCTTTTTCTTACACATGGGGAAAACCTAGCTATAACTAGTTAACAAAGACCATTAAATCATGCAATAATAGAATACAACAGACAGAATTTCCAATATCGATCATGACTATAAAGTGCTGTATCATCCTTTGGAGATCAGCCCATGATCACATGGGATGCTTATTTGCTTGCATCAGCAACCTGACTTCCTCCTTTTCCATACAAAGCACGTACACTACCCTCCCAACCCCTTTCACATCCATTCCCTGCACCCATACCTCTGTTGGAAAAGACATGAAACTTACTGGGGAAAAAAAAATAGTGACAGCTGTGCTTCATTCCACTTCAAAAGCTGTTGCAACTCACAATAGATGGATTATTAATTATTTCTAGATGAATCTCTATTCATTTTCAATATCTTTTCCATCTGTCATTTCCTGTTGTACTTCCCCAATCTCATATTATCAAGGAGAGGATATCCGCTTTGAACTAATGTATCCACAAAGTCAACCTGCATGTTATCATTCATTCTCTGAACACCTAAATTTCACTAATATCCACAGCAGAGCTATGTGGATGTTCCTTACGTTACATGATCATTACACCCTCCATTTACAGCCATCTTGGCTGTAGTATAGTACTACATAGTTAGGACACACTGTTCAGGATGAGACTCACCCTTATTACACAGCATTAACCTGACAAACTGACGGGAATGAAAGCAGAGATGATGTGCCCTGGGCTACTGAAGGCAACACATGATCTGGCAACACCATACAACTTAATGTTTGCGGGTTTTGTCTCCTTTTTCCCCCTCACCTGTCATATTAAATCTCTATTTTTATTTAATTACAATTTACTTACTGGTTCCAAATTGAGGGTCTGTAAGGGTAGTCTGTCTAGATTTCTCTCTTTATGAATATACTTGAGCAACAAAAGGAAAGCCTGATGAAGCAGACAGTAGAAATGCCCTTAAGCTTGTGATTGCTGACAAAAAGAGAACATGGGTTACCTAACCTCTTGTTTTTTCTCTAACATTATGTAAGCCAGTCCCCAGTTTTGCATTTATCCTTATAGCACATGTATGACTGAAATCCTGTTTGTGCTGAAGACTGTGTAAATTGACTTATCCTTGTACATTTCAGGTCCTGAAGTGTCCGAATGGGAACCCCAATGTTCTGAAATGCTGTTCAACAGTATCTTTCCTGGGTAATTATGCGCAGACCTGTAATTGGCCCAGCCAACATGGGTTCATGAAAAGCAGGTCCTGCTTGACCAACTTGATCTCATTCTATGACCAGGTGACCCGCCTAGTGGAGGAGGGAAAGGCTGTGGATGTGGTCTACCTGGACTTCAGCAAAGCCTTTGACACTGTCTCCCACAGCATTCTCCTAGAGCAGCTGGCGGCTCACGGCTTAGACAGGTGTACTCTGCGCTGGGTCAAAAACTGGCTGGACGGCCGGGTCCAGAGAGTTGTGGTGAATGGAGTTAAATCCAGTTGGCGGCTGGTCACGAGCGGTGTTCCCCAGGGCTCAGTACTGGGGCCGGTCTTGTTCAATATCTTTATCAACAATCTGGATGAGGGGATCAAGCGCACCCTCAGTAAGTTTGCAGAC
>NW_008794879.1:1705888-1732915 GCF_000699145.1 Aptenodytes forsteri | reverse complement strand
TAAACATTGGAACAGGCTGCCCAGGGAAGTGGTTGAGTCACCATCCCTGGAAGTATTTAAAAGACATGTAGATGAGGCGCTTAGGGACATGGTTTAGTGGGCATGGTGGTGTTGGGTTGACAGTTGGACTCGATCATCTTAGAGGTCTCTTCTAACCTTAATGATTCTATGACCCATTTCCCTTCACAGAGGTTATAATTAAGAACCTTATAACCTCTGGAAGTGTTGCTAGGGCACACTTGCAAGTGGTGAGAGAATTCTTAATCAATCAGCTTCAGATATCTCATTAAGGTACATATTCTTCCCAGCTGCACTTAAAAGGGGTGGGGGGCAAGGGAAGGAGGGGAGGGAGAGTGCGCGTGCATCCTTCCCACCACAAACATTGAGTTTCTGCTTTAAACTGCATTCTGTGGGAGCCTGTCTCTTCACTGATTATAAATGGAGCCTAAAGGGAGACTGTACCACTAGCTTTGGGGGTTGTCCCCCTCCAACCTGTCTTCTGCAAAAAGAAATTCCAAAAAGAACAGATACAGACACTTCCTTGAGTTAAATGACAAGAAAAAAAAATTAAATGTGGCTCTGAACACAGAGAGCATTCCCACATTAAACTTATATTTGGAGACATTGTTGACTTAGGAATTAAGGGTATATCGAAACAGAATTAAATATATCAGTTGCTAATTATCTTTTTGACAGAAATGAAAGCTGGCTTACAGTACGCCTATAATCTCTGCTTCTTGCTTGCAGAAAAACATTCACATGACAGGCTTCCACCCTTACCAGAAAAAAAAAAACCTAAAAGGCTGCTCGTGAATATGTGCTCCCTTCTCTTGCAAAGGAACAAGACAGTAGCAGAAAGATGATATTGTACACTGAAAACTAGCTTCCATTACTCCACCAGTCAAACAAGCTTGTACTGTAGAAGAATTCAGAGCAAACATAACTGTACTACTGCAGGGAGTCAAAATCAATTCTCAAAAATCAGGTTTGTTTACTTAGATTACAGCACTAAGTAGTCTGTGCTCTAATTTAATTGGTTATTCCATTTTGCAGTGTTGTATCAAACACAAGGCATTCAAACTGTACTAGTTGCAGAAAGTCTAGTGGCTCCTATTGTTTGAATGTGCTATTCAGTAATGGAACAAACACAGCTTGCTCGTATAAACATCAATAAAATTGTACTTTAAACCAATGCTGTAGTCTGAATGCCAAAGCGATAAATCCAGAGGAAAAAGTCAGAAATGAAGCTGAACAATGTATTTCCTTCCTTTCCCAAGCGAGGTACAACCACACTGAATGGAAGGGGGAAAAAACCAAAAAGGGTGTCAGTTTTCTCCCATCCCTCAGACAGTCAACAACTTATTCTGTAATTGCCAAAACTGACATGTGTGTATCAAAGAATTTACTGTTTAAATTTCTGTTCTGTTACTGGTATTCCTGTATGACTTGACATTGAACTATTCTTGTTTCTTGATTAGGAAATTTCATTCCCGCAAAACTTTGGCAACAGAATTATTTTCTATTCTGTTTTCCATTTTCAATAAAGGCCGTTTTATCTTCAAAACATCTTCTTCTTCAGCATGAAATACTAGTGTGTACCCAGTTTAAACTCTGGCTATATAAAGTGTTCAGTTGTACATCAGGAAAGAGATATGTCTTTGCTTTTTTTGTTTTTTAACCACAACATAAAACTGCAGTTAAGGCAGCAGAGCAGTGAGATGTAGGCTTTTTGTTGCCCAAGGGAAAACATAAAATGCTATGTATGCTGATGTATTCTATGCCCCAGAAATTTTAACCCCAAAGAAGTAACAACATGTTTCTCTACTAAACACAGTAGACAAAGATCTGGTCAGCTGTAATACCCAGAATGCTTGCTGAATGCTTCCTACTTTGCAAGTCCCCCACGTCTAACATTTCCCTTTTTCTATGCTGTGCATTGCTCAATCTCTCAAGTCAGACAACCTGCCCTGAAACCAAGAATATAACAACATCCCTGTGAATTTACACATTTGTTTTAAACTGGTACAGCAACAGGAAAAATATTCTTAATAAGACTGCATTTTTGCAGTTATCAGGAAGTGAACTGATGAATAAAAAAAAAAAAAAAGAAAGCTGAGCCATATATTCTTGTTTATTCCCCATACAGAACAGCATCCAATTCAAAGTTAACAATTGCATGATTTTCTGAGTATCTCTTTCAATAGTGGTTAGGAGGGCTGTATCATTTGCAGTTATCAGGAAGGTAACTGTAGAAAAAAAAAAAAAAAAAATGAAAGCTGAGCCATATATTCTTGTTTATTCCCCATACAGAACAGCATCCAATTCAAAGTTAACAATTGCATGATTTTCTGAGTATCTCTTTCAATAGTGGTTAGGAGGGCTGTATCAGGCCTACACTAACCTATATCAGGCCCTCCTAACCACTGTTCCACAAAGTAGAACTACCTGCACATTACATTTTGGTTTGGTTTTTTAACTTATTTCCCCTACTAGACTGGCTCCTTTACGCAGTTCATGATACCAAGACCTTGTACAAGTGGTGACTATTACACCATATGATATCAGAGGCAAAGAGCAACCATGTTTAGCAACAAGAATATAATTCAGCTCATTATCATGACTTGTGAGGTAGTAAGATAACCCAATTACCATTTCTCATGGTGCTTCTTAAAATATGAAGGGAAATCTATATAATCAAGTCACGTAGAAGTATGTTGCCTACATTTTAAATCTAGTGACGAATAGAAGTGCACAGATTGAAAGTGTTCCTACAAGCCAGACTATAAATGATGGATTGACTGATAGACATTTGAACAACTAGATTACTAACAGTGTTTACTCACATATAAAGAAGAACAGTTGGCAAAGTATAGGATTACTTTCCTGTTTACAAAATAAGAGTTAATATATCACATTTGTGCCTTTTAGTACTCTTCATGAAAAGGGAAGTGGTACATAAAAATGTATACAAAAAGCTGGAGTATAAATCTCTTTTAAACAAAAAAATAATCAGTCTTTAGTTCTCATTTACATGGATATATGAAAAACAGGAAGGAATGACATCAGCAAGAAACTGAAATTTGACCTGATGTTCTTCCAACCTCAATCATATAAAGAAGTTACTAGATTGTGCAGATTCTTTTTTTTTATTCACACTTGCTAAGCCTTAGTATCTGCCAATTTGGTGGAAGACATAAAAAAATTTATTCCTCAAGCTCCATGAGAGAGTTACAGAAGCTGCTGCTCCGCTTTCAATCAGCCGAAATGCTATTATAACAAACAGTTCTTGTTTTGTTGTTCTCCAAATTTAACAGCCAAGACTTAGCGATAGGACGAGAGGAAATGGCCTCAAGTTGCGCCAGGGAAGGTTTAGACGGGACGTGAGGAAAAATTTCTTTACTGAAAGAGTGGTTAAACATTGGAACAGGCTGCCCAGGGAAGTGGTTGAGTCACCATCCCTGGAAGTATTTAAAAGACATGTAGATGAGGCGCTTAGGGACATGGTTTAGTGGGCATGGTGGTGTTGGGTTGACAGTTGGACTCGATCATCTTAGAGGTCTTTTCCAACCTTAATGATTCTATGATTCTATGACTTCAATATTCCTTAGAAAAAAGCCACAGAAATATTTGAGAGAAAAATAAAACCTTGTATCCAGATGTTCACTTGCAACTCCATATGCTTCTTTGAAAAGTTCATTTAAATTAACTGCTCTACAAGCAGCAGAACTAACAAAGCTTTTTTAGGAATCACGTCTTTTATTCACCAGCCAGTCAATATATTCTCCTCAGTGTACCCACATTTTTGCTGGCAGCCCTGGTAGACAAAACATTCTAAAGCAGCCCAGACTTGCACACAGCTGGCCAGGCAGCAGAGACCACGCTGACAGGTCTGCTGGCCAAGTCACAACATATACAGCAACAGTATTCTCCATCCTTGTCCCAGGCAGCGCTTATCTTTGTGTCCCTTCTATTCAGCCAGTGATGTTGACAAGCCTGTAAGTACTAGAGCATTTCACAGTTGTAGCCCTTTCCCAGGTGCTCAGAAGGGTTTTTGGTGGTTTTATAGGAAACATGAACTAACAGACAAACCATCACTATTTTGTGACCCCAAGCAGTCAGGCTGGAAATGGCAATTTAGAAAGGCACATATATCATTCTCTCAACAAAACTGGTCAGAAACTACACTAATATCTGCATGTAAAACTATGTTCTTCAGGTTTTATAAACCAAAATGCTCCTCAGCCGTAGCACTGTAAATTCTACTGCCTTAAGGTATGCAGAGAAAGTACCAGAATACCAAGTGATACAAATGACCCAGCAAATAGACCGTGGTTAAAAAACATGCTGAGTACAAACAACACAGAAAAAACACTACTTCCTCTCCTAAAGCTCAGTAGTTGTGCAGAGCTGACAAAGTAAAAGGAAACAACACTTTGCTATTTTTATTTAAATAAATTGCTTATTATTGTGCTATTTTTATGCAGCTGCTTCTCAGAGCTCTTTTTTTTTAACGCTACTTTCACACTTTGCATTTAAAAAAATCTTTCATTCAACATTTGAAAAACAAAGAGAGGTAATTGATGCATAAAATTTACTTTAATATTTTCCTTTTAAGTTATTGAAACCTATTTACAAACTAAAAATGTCTTTTCTTCGCTAAACTGTGCAGGACTACAACAACATAAAAAACAAGTAAGTGTAATTAAAATGGTCTAAAATTCAAAACACTGTACTTTAAAGCAAGGTCTTAATCTAGAAATATGCTACTATTTAGATACAGTATTGTATTAAGAACTGAAATACAGATTCACAGACAAACAAAGTCAGTCAAATACCTTTAGCCTCCAATTATCTCCTACTTCTGTTTTGATCCTGTTCAGCCAATTTTCATCAAAGTAAGCTGGATCTCTGAAACACAAAAAATGTAGAGTATTCATTAAAAACACGTTACAGAAACTGTGAGGATACCTTAGTGATTAAGCCCCTATCTCAGGCTGAGGTTACTTAAATGACTACCTCTGTACCCAACACATGGCCTGCATATAGTAGTTCAGAATCCTGTTACTACTCACTTTTCCAAGACCTTGCACCCTGTTGACAGCATGGCTTCATTTGTGTGCCGTGAGTAGCCAATACTTTTGAGAAAGCTGCTGTATTTGGAATGCATTTTGCCAGTTTCTCCCTCTGTAAATTCTTCTTCCTCTAATTCATCAGCCAGTGCTGGAGCAGTATTTGCTTGCATTGCTTGAAAGTGTTACAAAATATGTTTCCACATATTACGGATCCCTACTGCTATACACTGCTTACAACTATTCAACTTCAAGATGGGAAGCTTGAGACCAAACAACCGTATGTTGACTTCATACTGTGAGAAGAGTTAAAAAGTATCACTGAAGTTAAGTATTTACTACTGAGAACACACTTTACTATTATTTCATCTACCAAACACTATCAGTTTTTGCAAATCTCTTTTCACAGTAACCCTAGACAAACCTTTTTGTGAACACCTTTCCTTAAAAGTTTTTCTATCTTCTGCACTTTTGATGAGGCAATCAAGATAAAGAACAGAACACCTACTGCTTGTAGAGTATAATTACATTTCTATAAACTTCTTCCCTCTCTTCCTTTTTCTTGCAAGCACCTCCCATAAGTTGCTTCTTCAAGACAACTCCCAAGACTCTTTTGCCCCCAAATTCCAAGATCATCTAAAAGGCTAACATTTTCTACTGTTCACTTAAATCAAATTTTCCTTATATCATACAGAATTTTGAAAATGCTATGATCAGAACTAAGGAGAGAGAATGCACTACAAATAATTGGTTTTAAAGGAGTAGGTCAACATAATATAAGGAAAGGCTCATATTTCATCCAGCATATGAAGTTAATATAGTCAGGGGAAAAAAGAAACACCTTTCTTTTTTTGTAAGCATAAGGCTCTTAAGAGTCAGTGTGGTAGGCCAGGTCAGAGTTTCACGGGAAATATTCTAATTTCTGGACTTACGCTGCTGCATTTGCCACCGAGTACTATTAGATTTACTGCTGTATCCTTTACAGATAGAATGGTTCTGGACTGAGCTCTTTTTTTAACGGCAAGATGCCATGAGATCTTTCGGTAAAAGCTCAAGAAAACTATGAATGTGTCTGGAGATTCAAATGACATCTGTATCATATATGCTGTAAACCAGCAATTACATCAGTACTAATATTAGGGCACAGACTCTATAGCCACACTTTGTACCTGATGCACAGTATCTCCTATACTCCATCTTCCCCACAATGTCTTCTTCACAATGCATCAAGGTCTGCAAGTAGCCCATGATACAATACACAGCAACGGAGAGAGATCACAAACAGCAATGTTTCTCTACTGACACATTCCAATTGCTATTTTTACACATTCTTTTACAGATTCTGGTGAAGATTACGGCATATTTCCTCTCCTCTGCATGACATCTGCAAACATATAGCTGGAAGAACAGCTTTAATTACTAGTTAAGTTGATGACTCCAAATTACTCCCATTCAAAAACAGTGCAGTTCTAGCACAAATGACAGAATCTTAAACTATGAAACAGAAAAAGCAATGTCTTAACCAGAGTTTCATGTGGTTTTGAAATAGACGTTTTCAAATAGCTTTCAAATGGCCTCTCTGCCCTCAGAAGATAGGTAGACCTAAGAATGAAATTGATTCGAATACATACAAGATCTACTAGAGATGAAGGCGGCTCACATTCAGCTTTTACATGAAACCAATGGCTCTCCTTGCAGAAAGTCTTGATTTGCCTAACTTCCACTCAACCACAACAAAATCATCTGCACAGTAACGAGGAAAAAAAAAAAAAAAAAGAGAGTTCAAGCCCCATGTAGTCCCACTTGATTCCATTTGAGGTGTGGAGTCCAAAAAGCACCCTAGTATCTTTCAGACGGGTCTTCTGGGAATTGCCAAGTAAGCTTTGCTTACAACATACTCACAACTATGAAGTGTTTATGCAGCTGAGTGAGAAAGCAGATATGCCTAATTACCTGTGCTTCACCAGCAAAAAAGACCAACAGGACTTTCTAAAGGACTGTATCTTATCATTTTAAGGATTGCACTTGGTCACTAACATCTTCAGCTGCTTCAAGGCTGCAGTGCCATGAATATGCCAATTCTTAACTTACCATTTTCATTGTAGATAATGACTCTAAGAAGCAACATGGGTAAGCATAAACAACTGCCCACAAGCAGAATTATATTTGGACTGACTGGATGGCTAATATTGCATACCCAATTTTCAACAATAAGGGCATCAGCTGAGGAAGAGTAACACGATTTCAGGGTCAGATCCAACTCATTCCACTCTGGAAGTCTGTACTTCAATAGCAACTAAGCAGCTTTTCTCAGTGACTACTGCAATAAAAGTAACACATGGACCAGCAACTGGCCTTCACTGTCTTGATGGAAGTCTTGGGCTACCTACATCTTTATATATGTCATCAGACATATATAAGGAACATCCCTGAGAATTAAATCTAAACTCAGTGTGGTAGTCCTCTCCCACAGATCCCATTCATTTTTTCTTTTTAAGTATACAAACCTCATGGAAGTATCCAAGGGTCCAGCAGCTGATAAGCAATCCACTCTAAATCATCAACATGTAACAGTGGTCAGAACAGTACCAACAATTCTCTTTACAGCACCTCCATGCAGATTACACAATAATTAGTAGCATATTGCAAAAACACTTTGCCAGGAATACAACAAGCAGAAAAGCAACAGGTTGGGTATCAACAGCAAGCAAATCTAGAATGATCATCCTTTCCTCATCCATAAATTACCTCAGAATCATTCCTAGTGTACCATTATAATTTCATTTCTGTCCTCGAAAGACCAGTTAAGGTTCAGAATTAATACCAACAGCAATGCTTTCTCTCTCTATCAAACTAATGGAAATCGAATCTGAAAAAAAAATTTCCATCAGAATTTCTACAAATACATTTTAAAAGGGGTGTCCAGACATTGGGTCATTCACAGCCCTTGCTGCGAATAAGTCTCCCTCTTATCATGATTCAATCATACTCAGAGTTCTTTAACTCCCTTAGTCCATGTCATTTTGAAAGATGCTGTCATTTCTCACAGCGTTTGAAAAAGCATCACCTAAGCAAATATGAAAATGTGTGGTTGAGAACTGAGCAGCTGTGATTACAAAACCTACCAGCTCATTTTGAAGAGGTACTGCACTAAACAAGGGCAGCAGATAACTGAATGGAGCATCATCATTACCATGAGATGACTTGTTTGAACCAAGCATTTTGAATTCAGTAAGCTCCTGAGCCTAGATCCAAACTTGGACAATCTCTTGCACTGGGTAACTTTCCAGGTTTATAAAGGTATTTCTGTATCAGTTGATTGCTGCCTAGTATCTGAATAGTACTGCAGATAACTGGGACTTTTCTTCAGAGCACAAGATACTTATGCAGTTCTTAATGCTGTATCACTTCATGTGATGTTGTTTTCAGCAGTGCTCATTTATACCATCTCCATCTTATTCTGTATGCAAATTTTCCTTTATTTAAGCAATCATCTCTCCACATCATACATGCCAAGAGACAGAAATATTCTTCTGAAGAAAACCAACCCACAGAGCATGTAGTATAACTCATGATTATTACTCATTTTAACAGTGGTACAGTAAGCTGCTTTAAGAAATGTCTGTTTACAAAAATTTCCCTCCCCCAGCGATATACAAAAGCAAGGTTTTTGTGTTCTGCATGTGTCAAAACATACACAGCACGCTGCAATGTATAATATAAGAAATGAATAATTCATTAAGTGGGGCACAATGCACAGATGACAAATGAAAATATATACCATCTCTTACATTTACCAAGGCCGGTATGACAGACAAAGAAAGAATTAAAACAAGAGGGACACCTGGTACTAAACAGTCTCCAGAGTGGGATGAAAGGATGGTAGCACAAAACAGGGAATCATGCTGTTCTAGGGATACCAATGGACAGTGAAAACACAAGTAACATCAGTGAAGGCTACAAAAAAATGTGAAGAAAAAGAGGATGTAATTCGGAAGCAAGCTATGGTACTTCTATCTGCTCTAAACAGCATAAGCTACATGATTTTAGGCAGACAGTCTACTCAGACAGTTCAAATATTTTCTTTTTCTTCCAATCTTTACTCCTAGAGTACAGCACTCTGTAAAATAATCAACACTGATTGTGTACAGGCATCTTATCTTACTGTATTTCATACCAATTCTAGTCAGAGGGACCAGTAACCTACACATCTGAACAGAAACGAACAGTGAATCTTACAGAATAATACAAAAAATTACACAAAAAAAGAGAAGCTAAAGCACAGGCTGAATTTCTTCCTCCGAGATAACATAGTTAGCACTGGAGAATTCCATTCAATGGTACTTTAACCTGAAATTCAAAGATAATGGTTTTATGATAAAAAGAAAGTGTGTTTTATGGATTTACCAACACCTGTTTATTAACAACTGAATCTGTAAGCCAAATGCTCATGCTTGAATTCGTGGCATTGCTGAAAGACTGCCAAAGCTTGTCCAGCCCTCAGATTATTACTCCTTCTGCTCTCCCACCTGGGCACCAGCTATACAGCTAGGGAGACCTGGAAAGTACCAAGTGTGATTACGTGGCTCTGGAAGCTATGGTCAAGGCCCAAGTGGTGTTCTCCCCAGTCACACCAGTTAGCAGGAAGGGCTTGAGGAGCAGACAGATCCCGCAGGTCAACAACCAGCTGTGAACTGGTGTTGGCAGCAGGGTCTTGGTTTCTATGACCACAGAACCCTCTTTGAGAATCAAGGACTGCTTGGAACAGATGGAACCCACCTGACTATGGTGGGCAGAAGCATCTTTGCCAACAGGCTGGCCAACCTGGTAAGAACAGTTTTAAACAAGGAACAATAGAGAAGGGAAAATACAACCAAACATCAAGCAACAAAGTAGTGGACTCTGTTGGCAAGCAAAGCGTGTGGGACAACATGAACAAGAGATACCTCATAGTCAACAAAACAGGGCTGAAGTGGGGTCACCCCAAGCATATGCACAAAAAGAAGGAAAGGCCTATGGAAAAACATTACAGGGAAAGCTCTCATTCTTGGGAATCAACAAGACTGGATGCACATGTGAAGTGCCTGTGCGCTAATGCATGGAGAACAAACAGGAGGAAACAGAGCTCTGTGTGTAGTTACAAGGCCACAGTCTCATTGGGATCATGAAGACATGGTAGGATGGCTCCCATGACAAGGTTGCTGCCATGAATGAATACTGGCTCTTTAGGAAGAACAAGCTGGGAGGGCAGTGACAGGGAGATGCCCTTCATGTGAGAGAGCTGCCTTGGGATGGATGATGAGCCAGCTGAGAGATTATGGATCAGGATGACTAGGCAGACGAACATAGGTGGCATTGTTATAGGTGCCCGCTACAGACCACCTGATCAGGATAACATCATCATGGACAAACTGATGAAGCATGGCCTGGGTAAGTGGATAGTGACATGGGTTGAAAAGTGGCTGAACTGCAAGCTCAAAGGGTTACGAGCAGCAGCATGAAGTCCAGCTGGAGGCCAATCCACTAGCCGCATACCCAAGGGGTCAATACTATTAAATGTCCTTAACAGTGACCTAGATGATGGAACAGAGTGGAAGTTTTCAGGTAATACAAAACTGGAAGGAGTGTTTGATACACCTGATAGTTATGCTGCTATTTGGAAGGACCTTGACAGGCTGGAGAAATGGGCTGACAAGAACCTTATGCCTTTCAGTAAACGTAAGTGCAAACCCCATGCACCAGTATATGCTGGGGGCCAACTGGTTGGAAAGCAGCTTTGCAGAGACGCAGCTTGGTAGAAACCAAGCTGAACACATTCCAGCAATGTGTCCTTGTAGCAAAGAAGGCCAACCACATCCTGGGCTGCACTGGGAATAGCACTGCCAGCAGGCCAAAGGAGGTACTACTCAGCTCTGGTGAGACCACATCTGAAGTGCTGCGTCCTGGGCTCCCCAGTATGAGAGAGACGTGGACATACAAGGAAGCTCAGCAAAGGGCAAATAAGATGATTAACAGACTGGAGCATCTGTCATACAAGGTGAGACTGAGCAAGCTGTGTTTGTTTAGCCTTAAGAAGAGAAGGCTCAGTGGGATCTTATCAATCCTGTGTATAAATACCTGATAGCTCCTTCTTCTTTATACCCTCACATAATCTTCTCAGTGGTGTTCAGTGAACAGACAAGAGGCACAGGGCACAAATTGAAAGACAAGTACTTCCATCTGGACATAAAGAAAAAAATGCCCCCTTCTTTTTTGTTGTTTTTTTGTTTGTTTGTTTGTTTGTTTGTTTTTTAAACTGTGAGGGCAATTGAATATTGCAACAGGTAGCCCAGAGGTGCTGTGAAGTCTCCATCCTTCCGTATACTCAAAATCTGACTGGACACAATCCTGGGGCAACTTGCTACAGCAGACTCTGCTTTGAGCAGGTGAGTTGGATTAAACACTCCAGAGGTGCCTTCCAACCTCAACTATTCTACAATTCTTTGATGCAAACCAGAACAACTCTACAAGAAAGCTGTTCATATTTATTCTGTACCTGTCCAGTCTTCATTCTAAACGAATTACATAGAAAACATTTTATTCTGCATTTACACTCAATATAGTACCCTCTTCATGTTAAAAGGAATAAAGCATATCTTTTTTAAAAAAAATAGGTCTGCAAGAAGTGGCATACTTAATTTGGACTGCTGACTTTGGTAAATGTTGCTTAAGTTTCTAATGAATGATAAAAAGTTGTGTTTCTGTGGAAATAGGTAATTCTGCATATAGCTACATTTCAGATGCATACCTGTAGTCCCCAGAAACACCCTAGATGTTGAACTAATGCATTTTATCCTATTTGATCTTAAAGTTCAAAAGAACAAAAACATTATCTAGTGTAACAGCTATTATTCCTTCACTTACTTTCAAGAATGTAGTATCTTTGCAAACAACTAAATTGTCAGCTCCATTCAGTTTATCACAGAAGTTTTATTGCATGAAACTAATTCTAACTTTACTGATATACTGACTGTCGTTTCAAACAATGACCTTGCACTGGTTCCAACTTTTTAAAAAGTTTGAATTTGTAAGCTTAGTTTTAATCCAACTTGCTTTCCAGTAAGCTCACACTTGAATAAATACCTCCTTAAAACAAAACTTTTTTTTTTTTGCATTTAAGATAATTATCTGAAAACTATAGAGATAAAACCATATTAGTCATGTTCCAGATTAAAGTACTGTCTAAGCATAGGAAAAGCCACATCTTTATGGAATACCAGCCAAGCTTGAAATAAAATACACTTAAATACAGAAAAACGTACAGATAATAGAACTGTGTGTATTTAATTCGTTAAATAAACAATTTCTTACATTTTTTGAAGAACCTGGGCCATCACAACCCCATTCGTTAAATCTTCCACGGTCTGGCATGGTGCCTCAACATTAAACGTCTGGATCTGTGGGAGAAAGGAAAAGGTTATCTTCTTTTACTTCAATATCAAGAGATTTTCAAAAGTAAAAAAAAAAATGCTACCAAACAGTAAATAGAACAGAGTAAGCCCCACACATTTAGTGTACATGTTAGGAATTATGAAGCTTTAGATTTATAGGTAATTCTGCATATAGCTACATTTCAGACGCACACCTGTAGCCCCCAGAAACTACTGCCAGGGCTTAGCATCTTTGTTTTCGCAAACTTGTAAACTTTGCTACAAATAACAGCAGTACATTCTCCAAAAGGCAAATTTTCCACAGCATTTTCTAATTTGGAAAGTCACTGGGCCTTCTGTTCTTCCATTCAAGTACTTCTGGAGCGTATATTCAAGCACACTGCCAATGAACATAAGAAACTCAGCATTTAGGAGTAACACTGATCACACAAAACTCTCATAGGCTCCCCACAACCAGAAGATCAAACGTAGAGGGACATACATACTCCAAACTTAACTATTCCCTACTATCAGATGGAAGAGGAGAGCACAATGCTGCTAAATCCTAACAGGTCTATGCACTACTAGTGTTCTGAATATTTCAGGGTGGTTTATTAACACAGTGACAGACAGTAAGGCCCATATAATGGCAAGCCTCTGGTCTTCAGATGGAAGCTAAGATTCAAAAAAGCTGCTCTTCTGAAGGGGAATGGCAAGGACCATAGGACTGAGCTGTTTGATGACAGAATTACTTATGACTAAGGATGAGTTAGTCTGTAACAAATTCACCTCCACAGACTGCACACTGAACACCCTTTACTGAGACCAACCTAAGGTTAATTTTCTTAGGATGCTGTGTAATATTCCAGATTACAGAGGAGCAAGAATAATCTCTTAACAAAAAAACACCCATCAATACACATAATTTCTGTATGGCTTCTATTCATCAACTCCATTTTCATGCATATAGCATACAGGCTATCTGAAACCCTCCCCCTACCCTATCAGCAAATGTATAAATACACAAAGCAAAGCTCTTTTCTCCCTTCCTCCCTTGGTGTGGAAAAAAGCCTTTCTGCTTCAGCACAGTCTCTTCAACTGGCCTAAGGTATTTGATCATTTACTTTAAATGAACATTATTTTTAAAGGATTTGGATGAGTTCTGTGAAGATAGTTTTGATGACGTCATTTGAAGGGTATCTGCCTAATGCTCTCTGCTATTATCCTCCTCCTAGGGGAAGCCTGGACTTATTTGTAGGAAGCACTACTTGTATGCACCAGGGATAAGAAAACCTACAAGAAAGCTTGCAGCTTCAGGCTACATAAATGTTAGCTATATCAACCATTTTTTTCAGAACGTAATGTAATGTACAACCATTCATGCTTTAGTGGCGTTTGAAACATTAATGCTGGTCCAAGCCATTTCCCAATAAAAGTCCTTTTTTGAAGGGAAGGCTCTCAAAAAGTAGAGAGCACAATATCCAGATTCTCATAATACCTTTGGAGTGTCATGTAAGCACTCTAGCAATGCCATTTAACATTAATTTGGAGAACAAGCATCTAGGTGAATGTTCCTTTCTTTCCTTTACTCTGGAAGAAAAGAAACTAGCACTCAATTAGGATAAAAACCAGCAGTGATGTCCATGAAGAGCCAAAAAAATGACCTCTCAGAGCATGTTTGCTGAGCAAGTTCAACAGTGACCGACAAGGAGCCATGAATGATGTCCATGTTCCAAGAGTACAAGAACAAATTACTGTGTGGCATACAAAACAGACAGAAGTGACTTCTACACTTCAGATTCAGTAGATTTTCCTATGGCTTGGTCTGAGCTACCCAGAAAACACAGCTCCTCACTTCTTCTCCAGAGAATCAAGAAGCCACCATAGATTGCCAGGACACTAGGTGAAAATCAGGGTGGGTAGGAAAAAAAACCCCACACATGAAAACCACCATGTAACAGGATATAACATCAGATTACTATTTCGCCGGAAAATTGAATTTACCTACAGTCTCTGAATTGCAGCAATACTGTCGAAGGAATACAGAGACAATTCTGAGTCTGAATCCACAAACTCAGCAACACATTAAACAGGAAATAATACTTTCTAGCAAAAAAAGCTGCAACGACATCATGGATGCTTATGCTTGAAGAAGTTCAAGATGCTATAAGGATAAAATTCTCAAGCATAGACAATGAAAACTTGTTTCTAATTTTGCATATTATACCTTTAAATAATGAAAATTTAAATCACTGCTGCACAATAGGCAAATCAAAAAATCACTTAAAAACTACTACTATTATGATTTTTCAAAAATAGTCAAAAGTTAAATGCTCTTTTCAAGAGCATATCGAGGAGGTCTTCAAACAGACTGCAAACTAATCAGATTTTTTAAAATTCATTTTGAGTCTTGATATATGAAACACCTCCTTGACTAAATAAAAGCATACATAGCAGATAACACTACAATGATGAAAGAAGAAAGGTTGCTAAGCCTATTTCCATGACACAAAAACCCAAGATGCATACTCTGCTATTTTGTAACTAATTTTATCATCATACTTCCCCAATACTTTATACACAAGAAAAGGTCAAAACTGTCATTAAGGCTCAGGTAACCAGTCTAAACTCTTTTTTCCCCCCCACAATCACACATGCAAGACTGCCATTGAGGACAATAATGCTTTCATAGTCAGATGACAAAGAACAGAAAGAAAGACTAAAACTAATTATATGACTTGTTTCTTCACATACATTTAAATTTTGTAATAAATTTCTTTGCTTGCATAGGAAAGGAATACACTGCATAATATTTCAATTAAGGTGTCAAATTTATTCAGCTCTTAAAACAAAGGAACTATATCCTTTTCATATCCTTCAGAGATATGAAAGTAACAAATTTTCTTCAAAAAAAACCTACATAAAATAGCTTTACAAATTTATGTCAAAGTTAAACTCCTACACCATTCTCAGATAGTTCTACAAAATGCTAAACCACTCTAAGAAACAGTAGAGTTCAGTTTCCAGAAGGGAGAAGAATGATAAGAATGTGGCAATACAGAAGCAGAGTCCAGCTGTGGAGACAAAGAAGCAAATATTTTTTTGAGTGTGCCTCTAAACAACTATTCAACAACAGCTGTTAAAACACTGCCCTTCCTATGCATTGTGATGTGTTTCCTCCTGGAAGACTTCTCTCTCATCCTGCTGGAACTGTTTCTACTTCTGGAGTGTTTGCAATACTGTCCCCATCATTAGTTCCCCAAAGCTGTAAATTAATTCCTGTTCCCTGTTATGATTCTTTTTTTTCCACTTCTTGTACCCCTATATGGAGCCTTGACATCATGCTTGAGGGACAGGGTGCCATCCAGAGGAACCTGGACAAGCTCAAGAAGTGGGCCTGTGTGAACTTCATGAAGTTCAACAAGGCCAAGTGCAAGGTCCTGCACCTGGGTCGGGGCAACCCCCGGTATCAATACAGGCTGGAGGATGAAGGGATTGAGAGCAGCCCTGCTGAGAAGGACTTGGGGGTACTGGAAGTGTGGCCAGCAGGTCAAGGGAGGTGATTCTGCTCTGGTGAGACCCCACCTGGAATACTGCGTCCAGCTCTGGAGTCCTCAGCACAAGAAAGTCACGGACCAGCTGGAGCGGGTCCAGAGGAGGGCCACAAAAACGATCAGGGGGATGGAACATCTCTCCTATTAGGACAGGTTGAGTGTTGGGGTTGTTCAGCCTGGCAAAGTGAAGGCTCTGGAGAGACCTTACTGCAACCTTTCAGTACTTAAAGGGGGCTTTATGAGAAAGATGGGGACAGACTTTTTAGTAGGGCCTGTTGCGACAGGACAAGGGGTAACGGTTTTAAACTAAAAGAGGATAGATTTAGACTAGATATAAGGAAGAAATTTTTTATGCTGAGGGTGGTGAAACACTGGCACAGGTTGCCCAGAGAGGTGGTGGATGCCCCATCTCTGGAAACATTCAAGGTCAGGTTGGACGGGGCTCTGAGCAACCTGATCTAGTTGAAGATGTCCCTGCTCATTGCAGGGGGGTTGGACTAGATGATCTTTAAAGGTCCCAAACCATTCTATGGTTCTATGATTCAATCAGACAAGAGTCTGGGGGAAAAAGGGAAAAAAAACACCAACCACTTGCCCCAGTAGGCCTCACACCTTCCATCAACTATCGTGTAATGAGAGAAAAGGGTTCTTTTATTTCATTTTATTAAATATTAATCCAGACCTCTGATTCACATGGCCATGAACATGAGCTGTCAATTTTTATACAAAACTTAAAATAAGGAGTAGCAGGTGACTGTTTCAATGTGAAGGAGGCTATCACTGGGGACTAAATAATTGCTGCAGCAAGTCAGAACCTTACAAAATCCGAGCTACAGTTCCGGATTACATGTATGACTAGTGAGGATTTGTTAGCTACTAAGGATAGGAGGCAGAAATGTATTTCATTAAAAATACTCATGATATGAAGGTCAGAGAACTGGACATTCAGTTCTCAAAGACAGTAGCTGAGGACCAGGCTAAAAGTTGTGATGGGGAATCTAGCATCCCATGAAGCTGGAGGAAAACAACAACAAAAAAACCAAACCAAACCAAAAAGCTCTCCAGCACCTTTCCCTTCTCAACACTAAGAGTTAATGAAAGACCTGCTCTTTGCACAGTGATTATATACACAGCTTGGGTTTTATTGCTGGTGCAGTTGCGTAATAGACCTTTTATGTATTCTTTTGTAATAATACCTGAAATCTTTATTAGAGGTTCTTAGCAGATAAAACACTGTGTGACTGGTTACCTTATGCACAAACACAACAAAAGGTAACGCTCCGTTTCCAATTAGTTATTTATCAAAGCAAAGTACTCCCCAACCTATAAATGATCCTTTAGAATTACTTACCCATTATTTCCCTACATTTTTGGAACTGACTATGCAAGCTTACAACTAGCTGCCATGTTTAGCCTAGAACAATCCTGTATCACCACAGAAGAAACAGATCACACAGCTAAGACAGGGAGAAGTGGCTAAAAGGAGTAAGAACAAGAAAGGAACCAGCCTCACTGGGTTGGATGCAAATCACTACTCAAGCTATTAGCAAGAACGCTTGAAAGAGCAAACTGGCAGAGAAGATTAAGGAGGGTTGGATACTTCTGTCCTCACACATTTGCCCAATATTACCTACAAGATCTGCAAGAATCCCACTAAAATAAATTTTACTCAGCTTCAATGCCTGGAGGAAACCAGACCATTAATTTTTTTCAGGATGGTAAGCTAATTATATGATACAGAAAGTTGTTTGTCCTCAGATGCCAAATTCTTGTATTGAGCCAGACCTGTCATAATGAGAATTGAATTCCTATCCTATAAACAGATCTGTGCTTCTGGACAACTTTAAGGCTTCTTCATCCATTTTTCTCCTCCCAGTTCATAGCACTGCTATCTTCTGCTTGGATAGCCATGCCACAAGCTATTTTTTCATGCTTTCCAAGACAGCAGCAGACTGCATGAAACAAACAAAGGGGATCCAGGCTCTCCAACAAGCAACAGTTTTATTCCAGGATTTGCATTTCCGTATGTTTTCACTGATTTTTAGGTTCTCAGATTTTCCTTATTAAAATCTCAAGAGTTACTCTGCAATCCAGCCGTAATGTTAGGCACTCAATTTGCCAAACAATGAAATGGCAAGGTCTTTACATTACTGGCCAGGGTGGGGATTCTTTCAGGGAGGAGGAATTGAATGTTATTTTTATTAATTTCCTTCTGATTTTATATATACTGTGTTCGACCTCAATCAAAGTATTTCATTCATAGTTTAAATTTTCCAAAGATTAAATATTTCCTTTGCACACAGTGCAGAAAGTAGAAGAGATACCTTGACTAAAGCTTACTTACTAAAGGACTGTGAGATGAGAGAGCCATGACAGCATAAACCAATTATTACTGCACTACCTTGGCATTGCCACTAAATTGCTGCTAACTGAGGTGTTCAAGTATGACACATTATTAAGATACAATGAACAGTCTCAAGTCTGAATGGTGTTTGGTTTAACCATTTCAGAAACATCCATGAGAAGACAAGCTAATCTACCAACTGCTGGGGAGAAAATGAATGTATTGCTGTTTTCAGTTGAAAGCCAGATAAGCCAGCTGATGAAAAAGAATAGTATACAGCATTTGTGACGAAGATAAAATGCAAATATGATACGTAATAGGAAAGCCTAACGCAGCACCATAAACCAACAGTTCTTTCCAATTTTCATCTACTTAATCATGTTTTATTTAAAAGTAATATTTACCATTGATGCTTTCTCTTCTTTTCTCACAATACAAGCTATTAATAAGTGCAAAACTGCCAAACATTACGTCAATACACCCACATTTATAGGATACATACATTCACACTCCACCAAGCACCAATGAACTTTAGAAACCCCAAAAAGTGCCTTTTAAGACTAGAAACATCCTCTCATGGAAGAAAACACAAATGGCAAGGTTCACAGGAGGTGAACCACTGGCTTCCTCTGCTGATCAGAGTGCAAAAATTCCCATCCCTACTACCCAGAGTTGACAGAATAACATAATTAAAGTGATGTCACATTAAACATAGGATAGGATAAGTAGGATATCTTCTGTCTTCAGCACTCTCTCACTCACAGAACCCTAGATGAGAATGCAACCCAGAGAATTGGGATGCATGAAGTTTCACCAAAGGAGGATAATGGAACTGTTCTCTAGAAGTAGGTGTTAAGTACAAATATCAGAACAGTGCTCAATGAACAAAAGAGCAAAATTCTTTTTATCCTGAATGAAGACTGCTAGGCTACTAGAAACCTGAATAGCACCAGGCAAATGTGCCCAAATTGATCCATACTAAGATAAAGGACAGGCAACAAGGCATAGCTTCTATTTGATGGCATAAGGCAAAGCAAAGTCCATTAACTTCTTGGCTAGTGGTTAGCCAGAAAAACTTTGCGTACTAGTAGTCCAAATTTATACATATTTCTAATATTACTTAAACAAAACAAAAAAAGGTGAACATAGATGACAGCTTTCCCCTTGCAAAATACAGAAAAAGAAGAATAACTATTTAAAGCCCACAACTCCACCCTCTTGCAGCTATAATTTAGATGAAAAGTACTGTCTCTATTGACAGCTGGAATAAAGAACTCTCCCCCAAAGGCACAGAAGATGAATCCAAGAGCACTAAGTTCTACTGAAATATCGTATCACAAACTCTCTGATCAGTGTGGAAACAGTCTTTCACAGGATCACAAGAGTAAGAAAGAATTAGCAGCTAAAAGATAGGATTCAGAGAGAGCTGGCAGTAAGTTTTCATCAGGCTAAGAAATTTCAGACTTATCAGATTCTAGAACTGGTAACACAGATGTGTAGCACACCACTAAGTTTAGCGTATCTTACAGTTCAAGTCTTCTCTATTTCCAGGATTTATATTTCAGCAAATATTTTCCTGAACTTCATGGAGACTCTGTAGATATGCAGAACAAGATTTTTCAGAGGTTGACCGTATTCCAGGATTCCTTAAGAAAGGCAGGAGCCACCATGAAACAGGCTGCCATCTTTTGGCATTGTCCATAAAATAAAATCAGCTAAACCACGCCAGAATGATCCAAGTCCTGCTGTTGTTGTTTTTTTTTCTTCCTAACCACCAAGGGGGCAGTAGAATTGATAAAACAACCATAATCTCTGTTGCAGTTAAACATAAGCTTGTTTCTACTTATTCCTATCCTGAAGGAAAACTATGGATACCTTGCTGCCATGGCAAACAAGTTCACTCAAAGGTTTATCTTATGTAATCCAGGAATGCAGGAAAGGCTGTAACCCATTTAATACTTTGCAACTCTGCAATGAATAAAATACGGATGCTCATTTCCCAGATCTAATGTCCCCAAAACATATATCACATGGCATGTGAACACCCACCTGTTGTTTAGCTTAAGTATCTAAACTTAGCTACCCTGAGAGATTTAGCTCTGAACAGTCAACAGGACTTCCACAGAGGACACAAAGCACTACACTTCCAGCGTAGTGTACGCTTGCAAAGAAGCTTGCAGCTAAATGGCACAAAAGAGCCCTATGAATTCTAGGGCTGAAGCACACTACCATCAGATTTGCAATGCATCTTTTTGTGCAATACTTGCTCCACTACATGCACCACTCCAACAACATTTCCTGTGTGCCCCCTTTGAAAAGCTGCCATCCCTTTGTGGCCCCAGCTAGTCCACTGAAACACAACTCCAGCTCTGTATTCATTCAGAAGCTTCTTCCTGCCACATGCAGGAGTGGCGTGCTGGCTGGACTGCCCCCCACATTTAACCTTAGAGAGCTTTTCCCTCCACCAAAACCTTCCGTGTTGTCTCTTGTTCAGGTACTGAGGTACTAAGTAACTCATAGGACTGACTAAGTCATGCATAGCAAAGTAAGGCAGCGAGGAAAACAGCAATGCATACTCTGCAGGGCAGGAAACCACTACTAGTAAGGAAGGAGTTAATCCCTTTCCCTTTCCTGTGTGGCAGGACCTGCCAGGCTGTCGGCAACAAAAGCCACAAGAAGGACATTACTACCCTCTTCCCCTCACTTCCAGCCACACAATTCCTGCCTTAACCTTGTGCTAGTGTTAGTTGCTGTGTGGCAAATAACCTCGTGTTTTTTTTTTTTTTTTTTTAATTAATGACTAGGACTTGCAAATTAAATTGATTAAGCAATCCTGGACTTAGGCTCTGAAGCTGGAGGCAAACCAAAGTGAGTTAAGTCTTTCTAAACTATCACAGTACTCACGAGTCCTCAGCTCAGCCAAGAAAGCAGATAGCAGCAAGTGCAACGGAGTCCTGGGCCCCTCCTCTTCTCCCTCCCCTGCTCCACAACTTGAAAGTCTGCAATTGCTATACAAAAGTCAAACATATTGCAGCAAAGACTTCTGATGGTCCAGAAAGAACAGAATGTCAGAGTATCATTTTCCAGTTCAAGAGCCTCAAAATGGTCTCACAATAAGAAAGACAAAGATAATTGTGCAAAATTCACAATTTGACTTCGTCTCTTTGTAATAACTGTTTAAGTATTTCAAAAAGAAGATAGAAACAGGTTTTTCTCCTCACCTCCCACCTTGAGATTAACAAGCTAACAGAAAAATTGTTTCCTTTACACTGTTTAAGGTTCACAGTTCTCAGCAGTAAAACCTGTTTCTTCTCCAAGTAACACCTCACAATCCCCCCCAAAAAAATGAGGGGGCAGAACTGGGAGCTGAAATTGAGCACATACTGAATTACACCTAAATGTTTTTTCTTCAGAGAACTAGCAATTGTTATAAATGTACCATTGCTATAGAGCAGCTCTTCAGAAAGGAGTAAATTGAAAAAAGGCAGAATCTGGGACAAGGCCCCAAAGAATGAAAATCTAACACTCTGTCAAGACACACACATGAAGAATAATGTCTGCATTTCCAAATTCTGTGTTCAGCCTTCCTTCCTATTGTTGACCTAAAAGAAGGGGCGAAGAAGAGAGGAATACATACAAACTGTACCTTATTATCTTTAATTACCATATTCATACATTATCAGCCTTATATCACTTGCTCTACAATACGATCTTTAAGATAAGTTCTTCTGCCTCTTCTTGACCTCTCAGCAATAGGTCAAAAATATCCCTATAACCTAATAATGGTGCTAGACACCCCAGCTCCTTCAAACATAGTGAACGATATGCTCAGAATATCACTCTCTTAGACAACTACCCCTAAAAGGGTGGACCAACAAATTCTTTACCATCTCAGTGAGAGGTCATCAAAAATAAAACAGGTTGCTCAACCTACTGGTCTGTCACAGCAGATACAGGGGCTGTGATCTGCCAGATACCTCAACCCATGTTCCATGACTGCTGGCAAGCTCAGTGTTTTTTCCCCTCTGTCTGAGCAGCAACATATTCAAACAGAACTATCTTCTTGACCTGCTGTCACCACCAGCACAATCAACCACTCCTAAAATTGGATGTTTTCTTCAAGAGGTAAGAGATGCTGATGCGATGATATCATCAGAAGAAAATGAAACCCTACAACTTTGCAGTCAGTGATCAAGGATTGAAAGAGTTTAAACAGGCTTAGCAAATCTCCTACAACCTTTGCATCTACAAGAAACCAGAAAAGTACTTAAAACCATAGATGCACAAGGATCAAGAACAGCATAGTCTAAAAAGGAGGCAACTGGACAGTAGGAGAAAACACAGCTTCCCTAGTAAATTCCAGCAGACTTGACCCTCTCCGAAAAGGGTGCCTACAAAGCATTTACAAGCAGCCTTCCTGAGGAATCAAAATCTGTTTCAGCACTTGCTCACATGGTCTCTATATTTCAAACTAACACAGGCAAATTCTTCCAGTTGGGGATAGGCCACCACACAGAAGACAGAGATAGACTGTACTGAGAAGATTTTTCAACCAAAAAGGAGAAAGGTCAAAGGATTGATACCACAAATCTCCAGAATGCTTTTAAAATGGAGGGTGCCGAAACAGGGGCCTCGTACAGTGTTCACAAAATTCTCACTTATCATAAAAGTTTTAACATGTCTACCACAGAAACTATATTTGGCCTTGAGGGTTGGAAGAGAAAGAAAGCAGGCAAGATGCAGCTTGGTGGAGCAGCACATAGCAAAATAAGAGATATTTATCATAATGAAGGAAAGAAAGTTCATGACATTTCCACAGCAATCTGCTACTTATATCAGACAGCAGTGGCCTCTTTGAGGAATCCTGCTGTTTACATACCAATGCTAAGGAATCTTTTCAGTATCACATCTTAGTTCTATGTTAAAGAAGAAAATTTCTCAGATTACATAGCAAAAGCCTATAGCCATCACACCGATTTCAGATATAGACATCTTAAAGTGTAACTGCCACATGCACGTTTGACAGCTCTCCATGTTTTAAGAAATGACTCAGTGATGTATCTGAGTTAAAAGCACTCCTGACACTACACACAAAGCAAAAAAAAAAACCAAACAAAACCCAAACCAAAAAACAAACCCTGCATGTTCATACGAGGACCAGTCATAAGTTTTAAACAGAAAAGATGTTGTGAATCTGTATTAGATATGCTGAAACAATTTTAGTATCATTGCAGGTTTACCTCACAGCCACATTTTTCTAAACTGCTTTGGCTGCAGTGCAGCTTGGATAACTATACCACAGTGCCTAGAATAGTCTCAGAAGAGGCTTCTGGGAGATTTTTGGTAGAGTAATAGTTCTGCAATTACAGTAGGCTGCAAACACTGCTAAAGTATAAACATCAACTTTGAGATGTCAGTAGTTGGGCTCCAGTCCTTCGCTCAGTTTTGCTCGAGTTGCCAGTACCCTGGCTGCCTCAAAATAACGTCATGGTCACCTGCTAAAGTGGTAGGAAGCAAAAGCTCTCCCAGACTTAAAATCCTGAACAAAAATGATTCAGGAACCCACCTGACAATGCTGTCGAAGAGGCAAAAACACCTGAGAATTACACGCCAACCTAGAGCATAACACCAAAAATGGGGGTGTTGGTGAAATACTAAAGAATAAAACAAAGCATATTCACAGGTAAGCAGTTTGCTCCAGCTTAAAGATACCAGAATAGGAATCCCAGGCATGCCAGGTAAAAGGCTTGAGGGATATTCTCATTCATTAAAATCATGAGTTGGCAGAGGGAGGAGCAGTTTCATCTCACCCTACATCCATCGGAGCAAACATTCAGTTTAGGCTGAACAGGTTCTCAGACTTGTGGAAAGCCTTATCTGCTCTACTTAAAACACAGACAAACCAGTTCAAGTACTTCTATATGAATGTGAAGCAAGCAATGTGGGAGGTTAAACCAGTTTTTAAGAACAGCCAGCTCCTCTGGCATAATGGAGAAGACTGGCCATCCCAGGTATGCAATTAAGACAGCTCTGTTCTCCCATCTAATGAACCGTTTCCCAAGAATCATTATGGGACTTGAGAGAAAGCCAGCCAAAAAAAAGCATCTTGTTTATACAGACAGTTTCACCGAGGACTAAAAAACTTCATTGCCTCTTTTGCAAGTTTCATGTATCCTGGAATAAACTGAAACCACCTTTCTTCATTTTTTTTACTGAGTTTGTTTCACACAAAAATCCTGAAATTGTAAAAATAACCGGTAACTCCAGACATTCATCTAAGAAACATGCTGGCTAATTCTAATGCTGTTTAAGAAGGACTTAATAATATTTCTGCTAACCAAAAAAGATGCAGCTAGTTTCTTGATTAGCACAGTATCTGAGGGGGTGCAAAGGTTAGAAATGTAAAGGGATCTGCATGGACCATTACTTCAGACAGGACAAGACTCCACTGGATAGGTACAGTTTCAGGACTGAAGGTTATAAATACTAACTACTGCTCAAACATGACCATATGACTGAGTAATAATTCCTACAGATGGTCAATGCCACAAGACTTTTTCTGTTGCTGCGACTTCTCTCTCTAAGCTTTCCATTTTTATGTCTACTGTTCCAGGACAGCTTCTTGTGCCAAGGTAGTTTTTTTCAATGGTTTAGCTTTTCTAAGAAAGTGCAAATTCTTTTCAAGGGTAACAGTAAAGTTTGCCGCTCAACAAATCAATTGCCTCAACTACCAACCTCAAATGTGGCAAGGAAAAACAAACAAACAAACAAACAAGCAAACAAATCACTAGTTCTTTCCACTATTTTTTTGTTTAATGCAAGAAAATCAGTGATTTTCACTAACACTGAATAGACTTCATAAATACACCTGTCCTCTTCCTCTCCACAAACAAGAACCAGTGACTCTTACTTTATTTTCTATCAAGACTAATCCAACTTCCACTGCATATGAATATGTGCAGAAGTTGATAAAACAATCCTTTCGAACACATATAAACCACTGGTTTGTACTATATTTGGCTGTACAAAGAATTATTTTGGGGAACAGGGAAGTAGCCACTGCCTTCTGACTCTGCATTTTGTGATCTCCCTCGCTAGCTAGCAAACACCTTAACCTTATGAACTTTTAAAAACAACTATTGAAATATTAACACCTCAAAATCAAATTTGAACAGCATACTTAAGTAACAGAATATTGGAATATTTTTAGTTTTGAAATTTTTTCAGACTTGACACAGACTTCTGCACAGATGCTATACTTCACAATTCATTCACAACTTTGTCCTACCTGCGACTGGATAATAGGTAGGATCAACAGTTCAAATCACTCTCAACAGGCCAACACCATATAACAGACAATTCATTTCATTCTGCAGCAGCTTACATGTTTTGAGTGCAGTAGTCTCACATGCAAAGGAAAGAGCTAGTCTGTTGCTTATTTGGAAATCTGGGAAGTTAGGAACGCATTGGGACCGCGACCACTTGCTAGGTAAGCTTTCAAGCTTATGCTTCTCCCATTGGCACAACTGCTTTACTGCCAGAGAGCACAAGAGGAACATATCTAAAACACCTAAAACGAAAACACATGGAATCTAGCAGCATACAGCAGCAGATCTTCCTCCATCACCCCCCAGTAAACCTTCCTCTTTCTCCTAGCACTGAGCCTCTCACTCAGCCTTTCTTTGCCAGGATTCACACACATCAGCTTCCTCATGAATTCTATCAGGAAGAGGACTTTCATTCCCAACACCTGAGAAAGAAAGCATGGGAAGGCAAAAGCAGGACAAGTGGCCAGCCGCAACACTGATGCAAGGATTGGCAGGAATGTGAAGGAAAGAGAAACCGGGGTACTTATTCCAGACCTGTATGAAGCACTGGGGCACACTCTTCCCCAAAACCTCCGCCTTCTGTACTTTCCAGGCCACCTGCTCACATCTAACAATCACTGAATTTCCCTTGCTCATCCCCTTTTGACTTTCACAGAGAAACCTAACCTAACCTGTCATTCCCCAGTAATGTATCAATGCATCACCATCACAGCTTTACCCAGCTCTGGCCTTGCACAGGCTAAACATCTAAAAGAGAAAAATCTCAGGTTCTCTTCAACAATCAGTTGTACTCCAGAGGTTCATATAGTGGGTATTTCCTTGGCAATTTTGCTTATGGAGGGGGGAAAAAAAAAAAAACAGCCCCAAAACGAAATCCAGTGGTTCCAAACAGCTAACCAATAAATCAGCTGCTACAGAAATACAAGTTTCATGGCTATGTTACAGTCACTGCTCAAATTACGGAGTACCTGCAAACGCAAGTTCAATATCCACTACATTTTGGCTGCTCTGTGAATGACAGCACAACCTGAAGATGTTTAAGGACCAAGCTCTGAACATTAAAACGGGAAAAGGTAATTCTTAGGTTGATAATGTATTATCTTCGACTTCACAGGTGAATTTTGGCTCTCGAGGCTCAAGCACTACTTAAAAATACAGAGGAAAGAAAGAGACGAAAAGAAAGTTTCTGGTCAGAAAGCCTGCCGAGCACAGCCGGCAGGTGAGGAAAAGGCGGCACTGACACACCGGAGCCACGCCAGGAAGGGCGCGGGTCGCGGGGGAAGGATCAAAGCTACGGGCAACACCTCGCCCGCCGAGCCCGGG
>NW_008794879.1:1653255-1704783 GCF_000699145.1 Aptenodytes forsteri | reverse complement strand
GGGGGGGGGGCCCTGCAGCGGCGCCCCGCGCCCCGGCTGCCCCTGGCTTCGGCAGCGTGGGCTTGTGAGGACGCTGCACCCACAGGCATTCTCGTGCTAGTAAGTAATATGGCTTGGCTTGTGGAAGGAGCAGCCTCTACAAAGTTTTCCTCTCTTTCTGGAGTAGAAAATGGCATTAACTTCCTCTGAGCAAAACTCTGCTGTAGTAAAAATTAATTAACATAAAACAAAAGTTACTTACTTAGCAGTTACATGCAGGTAATTCAATTAATTTTTAATCTCAAAGACAAGGAATGTATTTCATGGCCAGAGTGGCTCTGCGTCCTTACTGCCCCAGCCAGAGTAGCTCTCCATCATGCTGCAAAGGGATTGCCTGAAGAGTTCAAGAAACTCCTCGGTAGTCAGTTGAATTTTGGCCCATCTGAAGTTTGCAATGAGAATGTCGGGAGTTGTGATAAGCTGGCCTGACGTGCAGCAACGTGGAGTAGCCAGCACAGTGCACTGATAACAGCTGAGGGTTGGGTAAATGACCAAGAAAGGAAGGGTTGCAGATCTAGTAACTATCACTTTGTTCCTGTTTTCTCACGGTTCTTCGATTAAATAAGTTAGTAGCATGGACAAAATCTTGAGTGTTCCTTTATGTCAACCTGTTTTGAATTAAAGTGTGTTGTAAAAGCTGTGAAAACTCTCAAGTTTTCCCAGTAAAGTACCTTCTCGCTGATCTTATTGTATAACCCGCTGTTTTAATTTTTAAGTTATGAATTTGATCTCCCTTTGTTTAAAGGTAGCTTTCACATTTGGGAATAAGTTAAAAAGTCTTAGAAAGCTATGTACACTGTGGAACTATAACTTCCCATTCCAGGTTTTAATGTGTACTTTAAGCTATATGCTTGGTACTTTTGACAAACAGTGCTTTCGTAAGTATATTTCAGTGTTAAAGGTTTTCTGCCACATCTTCCTTTATGTCCCCATTTCCCACTCTGCTTTGCCTGTTGTCATGATGTGTAGCTTACGTTTTGTATTTCCTTGATGCAAACAAATACAGTAATGCTTTTTGTCTTGCTGTCTATTTTAGATGTGAGGTGTATGGAAGCATTGCTTTCTACAATAAAGAATTCTTGGGCACTTCTCTTAAGAGATTTAAAGCCTTTTCATTCTTAGCTGAAGTATTACCATATTTCAGTAAACATTATTATAATTAAGTGACATTATTTCCTTTCTCTTCCTGTCTGATCAGAAAAGTCAGATATCCAAACTGAAGGCATTGGCAGGCTCTTTCTCATGTTCCTATCTGCATATGAATTCAGTTCCACCCTCTGTTTTTTATAGAACTCTATACCTTTCAGTATGTTTTAGCCTTATAAAGCAGTGGAGGACTTTGGGATTGTTTTAAACAGGTCATGCATCATCCAGACAGATATTCCAAATAGTAATGCTATACAGACCATTGAATTTGTCTTTTTGCTTCAAGCCATCAACATAGTTTCAGGCTCATGAGAAAAATGATTGGAGACTTTTTGTTTTCCCAGTAGAATGGTGTATTAACTTGGGATTATTTTCCCTTACAGAATTGCATCTGGAGTTTGCATCTGTAGTATTTTTAACTTGCAAAGCATGATTACCAGCAAAAAAGTAGAATACTACTTTTTTTTTTTGCCCCCCCCCCCCCTTAGGAAAAAATGTGCCTCAGAGACTGCTGACCTCAGACCTTGCAGAGACCTGCTTTACCAGGCAAGTGCCTCAGTTGGTCAGTTCTTAAAGTATATTGAACAAAATTATTATTTGCCTACTGAAATTGCCCTTTCCCCTATTTTGGCAAGACTCTTTGGGCTTTTTCCTTTCTCTTTTGCAAAGAGCATGCATGCACATAAATATAGTCAGCACAGTCCTGAAAGCAAAGGTAGTTTATGGCAAAGAGATAACTGAATATGATACAGCTGAGTTTGGCTATAATTTTGCTGTACCAGCTGAGCTGATTTGTGACTCCAAAGTTGCTGCTAACTCATAATAATGCTGTATTTATCAGACTGCATGAAATCCTAGCAAGATATTCCCAAGTGAGTTTTAATAACCTCACAGAATGTATCTTGTCAATTTGTATGTTGCTATATTTGATTTTTTTAAATGTATTTATCTTAGAAATGTGCCCTTTGGGTGGTCTCCTCCTGATTTTTAAAACATATGGAAATACTTAATACTAGAGATTATTGTGTGTGCTTTATTCAAATAAGACTATGCTCATGAAAATGAAAAGCTAATTAATTCTGTTTCCTCAAAAACACTTTTTCTGAGTACACCATCTGTCATTTCCCTTATTTCTGTTTTATAACGTTATATATGTCTACACCACTGTTTCAAAGTCCAACCTTAGTACACTAAAGTACCTAGATAAAATGTATCAGCTCAGGATTTAGCTGATTTAGGATTTAGGCTAGTAAACTTATGCTAGAGCCTTCAATGCTGTTTATACATTTACCGCTCATCATGCATGCTTAATGCCTGCTGTTGTTAACGCTTTCTGAATGCAGCCTAGGCATACCTTTGAGCTCTTCATGAAGGGAGAGTAAAAATAACTGTAGGATGCAGTTTGCTGGGTCAAATCCATTCACAAAGTCCCATTTTCAACCACAGACCTGCTGCTACGCTGAAGCAGGAAGTAATTGGATAACTTCTGATGGGAGAGGTCTCAACTATTGCCCCACATTTAAGAATTTGTCTTTATTTTGGGAATTTATGTCCCTTTTTCTCTCCAATGAAAGAAAAACACTAAATTTGTGCCATAGATATTTCAATATAAGCTAATATGCATGCAGGGGCTGGGTTACAGAATATATATGCTCCATTTTAGTATGCTTAAATTCTTAAAAGTTGATTTCTGTTGTCTAAAACAGTCAATCTTACTAGAAACCTGTTAATAGAAATGAAACTTTTTTTTTGTTCCTTTTACCATGGAAGAAAATTTTGAGGAGTTAAAGCCTTTTTGGTCTTAAAAAAAAATGTGACTCATAGTATTTTACTAGTTGGAGAGGAATTAGCTTATCCTGGAAAACACACAATCTCTACAAAGCAGCATTTTTAAGGAGGGGGGTAATGCTTCTGCCAATAAAAGATAACAGGCAAAAGGTATTACAGGTTCTGACTTGCACCCTGGCTTACCACGACTGTCTTCATTTTATAATATTTTTCAAGCACTGAAGGTGGTTGCCAGTACTGCATCAAGAAGAAAATATCCAAAATGAAAACGAAGTAAAAAAAAAAACCAAAAAACTCAAACCCCGTTGTTCTCATCTGGTTCACGCCCAGCCCCTGAAAGGACACCTTGTTGTCCAATGTATCTTTCAGATGTTGAGCAAATCGTACCATGCTCTCAAAGTCAGTAAAATGTTGCTCTTGGTTACTACTTTGTAGCTCACAGCAGTATTGCTTGTGGGTTATCTCATTGTTTACTTCTCAGACGGGAAGAGAGCCTCTTCTTTTTCTCCATGCTTGTATATTCCTTTGGTAGCAGGTCCTAAAAATCTCTGGTTTTGAGAGTGTATTAGCATATGGTACTTCCCTGATAAACTTGGAAAAGTTCAAATCCTTCAGAAAACTGGGGGGATATCCCAACTTTGGGTAGCTGGCAACAAGTGTTTAATATATCATGGCAAACACTGGGTTGTTCTTCATTTCTTTATCAATCATGGCATGGGGTATTGTTCTAGCTGTGCTGTATGTCAAACATTGAAAGTGTTCATAAGACTTTTGAAATCTGAAAAATGAAGAAATAATACATCCACACTAGCGTATGTCTTCATGCCCTCACATTTCAATGTGATCTGTACGAGTTTCCAAGAATAAAAGACATTGTAATTGCAGTATTGCTCGTTATGGTTCTCCTTTTTTTGCATAAACCTGCATGCATTGTTCATACTTAACCATAAAGGGAGAAATGTAACTTTTAAGGCCTGCAGTTTCTTATTTGAAATGTAAGTAAATTAGTGTTGCTTTCTGTCAGTGATCACTTAGGAAAAACTGAGAATAAACAAGGTGATTTTGTGTTCAGATGGTTAGTCTGTGACGGTTTTTACAAACAAAACTGTGTGATTTTACAAATGATAAATTCCATTCCTTTCTATTTCCAAGCATTTTGTGGACAATTCAGTCTGAGGTTGTTCTGTAGTCATCAAGAATCCTAATGCAGTAAACCTGATCCCAGTCTAAGTACTGTGCTACAAAGTCCAGCTGTAACTTAGCTAGCCCAAGTGGAATGGAAGAGTAACTCCTTGTCTTTTTTCCCTTCACTGGGCAGTCATATTGTTTTACTTCAAGCAAGTGCCAGTAGTTTGAAGATGAGATGAAATAAAACTGGAAATTAAGTTTTGGGCTCTTTTGTTGTTGCTTTTAATGTAGGAAAAAGGCCCAACATTTTTGTCAGATTTTTAAACTTTGCAGCTGATACTTTTAACATTTTGAAATTGATTGTATAAATTCCAGTTTTGATGTGAGTATTGTTAGATGTGGTTTGGTTTTCATCCCCTAATTGGAAAACAGGGTGGGGTTATGCTTTCATTTAAGAAAGCTATCCTTGTTAAATGGCTAAAAAGAGAAAAAATCCCAAGTTTAACAAAAAATAAATTCTCAAAATTTAACCTTTTTTCAATTTCCTGAAGTCATTCTATTCATTTGGTACTTTTGTCAGAGAGCTAGTGTAGACAGGAATTAATTTCTTGTATAAAAGAACAAAGGCACAGCAGTAAAAAAATTCAAACCTTCTTTGTAATTACAAAAAGAAACAAAAAGCATAAATCTACAGAGAAGCAACAGCTTTAAAATTAATGTCTGAAAAGCCTGTGGTGTGGAACGCTGATCTGAAAAGGATTATAAGATGAAAAGGTTGAAGAAATACTATTATTTTTGCATAACCAGACAAATGTAATGGATCAACATAAAAAGGTTGAGTTTAATACAAACCACATCAAGTTGCTATTAAATGGCATCAAATTATTACCGGTTATTATTTTAGGAGAGATTAGATGTCTGTATAAAGTCTGGTTCTAGAAGTCTTCTCTGACATACACTTAGTCCCTGTCAATGCTGGTTGTCTCTGAAGACTGAAGGGTCTTCATTACATCGTTTAAGAACTAAGTCTCCTATAGCCTGCTTATTGATTGTACCAACTGAAAGAGCACCACTGCTGAACACAGGCACTGGGAGGCAAGAGTCCTTAGCAGCTATTTTAGGACTGTTAGTTAGTCTGTTACACATTCAAACCATTGCAGATGTGTTCATTGGCTGTTGTGGTTGCACGTGAAGAAACGCAGACTGCAAGCTTGCAGTTCTAGGTATTTTGTTTGAAAATGTTCAAAACAGACTTGAGATCAGAAAATTCCTTCCTCCTTCAGTTAGACAATTTTCAAATAGTGTATTTTAGCAGTGTTCTCCTCGTAGCCATTGTTTTTTTTACATGCTAACCCAGAGATAAGAGCAGGAGGAGATTGTTACTGTCTCTACTGAGCCTTGAATGACTATGCTGAGAAAGTATGTATAGATCTTTTGAAGTGAAACCCTTCTGTTTGTAGTTCCTATTCTACACAATACACGTCAGCCCTCCTGTGCAATGGTCTGATTCAGAAAAAGTCCTAGAGGTAAGTGCATAGAGGGGAATACGCTCAGCACTTGTTTGCTGTCCAGAAGCAGCAAGTAAGTTAAAACATGAACAACATGAGCCTTAAGCATTGGTAGCCTGTTTTCTCCAGAATTTAGTAATAGAAAGCAGCTGGGAGAGAGACTGAGGCAGAGATTCCACTCCCCCCTCTATATGTCTTGGCAGTATTGATACGTAAGTGAAGACAAAGTGTTTGAGGGAGGGGTATTTTATGTAGCCAGAAAGACTGTGCAGGAATTTCTTTTGGACACTAAGTTTGTGTGAAAATCGTTATTGGGAAAGTCAGATGCGGTAAGTGAAGGGGTGAAGTAGGTACAAGTAACTGGCATGTGCGGGAAGAAAGAGAAGGTGAGGATCTGTGTATTTCTTATTCATATTCTGCTGCTAACCTTGGTGCCACAGTTTGGTATTTCAAGAAGAGTGCATGAGCAGAAATGAAGGCAAGCAGATGTACTGAGTAGTATTAATGGTAGGCAGGTAAGGATTAGGAGTGTTGTTGCAAGGAACGTGCAGAGAGGGAGAGGGAGCTCTAGAGCAGATGTCTTGAAGGCTGTTCGGGGAAACTGAGTTAACTGTGTGTGATACTGACAATTCGTGTGTTGGTTTCAGAGTGCACCAAGCAAGCAGTGACACAGGAAGCCTTTCAGGAGTCAGTGTGAGAAACACTTGCCTTCCAAAGGTGCAGTTAAAGCACCTGTATGTCTGCCACAGTGTGTATTTCTGAAAAAAGTGCACAACACTTAATGGGATGTCGTTGTTATTAGCATGTTGATCTATTCTAACAGAGCTGATGCAGGACAATGGAGGAATCATCACATACCAGTTCCTTGCCATTTACTTCTGGTTTTGTACTGAGTGGTCAACCCAGAAATGACAGTGTGACACAGTAAAAATTAGTGGACTGATGATGGTACTTAAGGAGAAAGAATGTAGGAGCTGAAGATAGAAGCACACTGCCTGAGACACAGTTGTGGAAAATGAGCATCCCAGAATGACGTATTGTAAGAGAGAGAAGCTTCTTCAGAATTGGATATGCAAAGAAATAAAGTATATGTGTTGGGAATGTTGAGCTGGGGATGCATCACAGCACACCTACCAGTCCAGATCCTCAGCACCAAGGAACTGCTGCTCAGAAAACTTCCACAACACCTTAGCCTCATGGCTTTAACTATAGCAATATAATTGTGTAACTAGCTACACAGAGAAATGCTGTAACTCCTTGTCTAGGCTCTTGTTTCTATGTAAGACCTTTCCACAAAGATCTGGTCTTTTTTTCATTAGTATATATGAAACCTGTGTCAATATTGACCTACTTTAAACATGGCTCTTGATGAGTCACTGGTGTTCCAGCTTCGGGAAAAGTTACTCTTTCCGAATATTAATCAACATTTCAGTAGTTAGTCTATGACATGGTTGCTTGTAGAAAGCTGTAATTAGCAAAAATTATGGTTATAGTTACAGAAATAATAGTCTCAATTCAGGTTGGGACACTTAGGATAACTTAGTTTATTGTTTCACTTCATATATGCTTCATTATTTCATTTTGTTTTTCACAGTGGAAGCCCAAAAATACAACAACAATTAAAGGAATCTACCCCTCATTCTCCATGAGTTTTCTCTGCTCTTATGGTGCTTAATTATACCACTCACCCTTTTTTACAATAATGTTAGAATATACCAGCTTCTCTTGCATTGCTGATACAGAGGGCAGCTCCCACAAATGTAAGGAAGCTTGGAAAAAAGCTCCACAACTTGTACAAGAAAAGGTCTGGAGGATGAGAGTAGCTATCTTATGGAAAAGATGACACTTCTATATTAGCAGCGGACTGGCATGTTGAAATCTTGCCAGGGTAGTCATTACAGGTATGCACTAAAATCCCAATGACTTGTATTCCATTTCATTTTTGCAATTAATTCAGGGCCAGGCAGTGTCTGCTGATGTTTGCTAGACAGCAAGGTTCAAACTAAAACACGACACAAGCTGTGAAGTAGAGAGAAACACTGGTAAAAGCTTGCAAGCTTAAGGCACGCACACTGGACTGGGAAGTAAAGTGAATGATACCGGTCTTACCTGACCTCATAAACTGATGCTGAGATTTTATGTCAGCTCTGTATGAAAAATACTTTAATTGCGTATGGGCACAGCTTCAGCATGACTTTTTTAGTCACTTGCCAGAGTTAGTTTCACTCTCCTGGTTTAATGATTTTCACAGCTGTAGTTCACTTCCTGGTTGCAAAAGGAGTGATTTAGCAGTGTGTTGGAAACTATTTTATTTTACTTGTCTCCAGCTGTAGGTTAATGCTGTAGGGTAATAAATGTTAGCGTTGGCAACTCATTCTGATTGTTGTGTATGTGAAATGAATACAAAACAAACAAGTCTAACTAGGGAAGCCTGATAATACTCTTTTTCTTTCAAGTTTTTCCAATGTTTCCAGCTAAAGGATGGTAATGCATAGGAAAGACAGATAAAATATAAAGTGCATTGGGTGATTCCTACGTATCCAAATGCGCATTTAACACACTAAAAACAGCTAAACCCCCAATGTTCTTGTTTCTTTCTTCACATAAGTGGTGAAAATTAGGTTTCTAAAAATTACGTTGTCTCAGCCTAGCAGCAATGATGTGTTGTGTAATAGCTAAAATTCTGGATAATGCAGAGTCATTATACTTTTTATAAATGAACTGTCCTTAGAATATGTAATTCAGCAACACACTAAAAACAGCTAAACCCCCAATGTTCTTGTTTCTTTCTTCACATAAGTGGTGAAAATTAGGTTTCTAAAAATTACGTTGTCTCAGCCTAGCAGCAATGATGTGTTGTGTAATAGCTAAAATTCTGGATAATGCAGAGTCATTATACTTTTTATAAATGAACTGTCCTTAGAATATGTCTAATTCAGCAATTACCTATTCCTTGGCAAGTTATCTGGTCAAGATTGCCAGGTAAAGTATCTGACTGATGTTTTAAAAAAAAAATAATCTTTAGATCACAACACAGTCATTTAAGGCTTGTTTGCTACTGCACAAGACAAATGTTTTGCAGTCCTCTGCAGCAAGCTCAGTGTTTGGTAAAAATGCATCTGTTCCCTCTTCTTTTACCATTTTTTCCCCCAGCAATGACTGATCTGTTGCTTCAGGAAGTTACTGTGTGTATGAATAGATGTGTATACATATTATTTGTAACTACGTTTAAAATGTACGTGTGCACGTGTATGTTTTAATATATATATGTATGTATATGTATATATTTCTTTTTACATTTTAGAGCTGTGATGGCCAGTCACCAAACAGAAGTTCAGAGTCTGAAGCTAGATAATGATTCAGTTATAGAAGGAATAAGTGACCAGGTACTGGTGGCAGTTGTGCTCAGTTTCACTTTCATTGCTGCTCTGGTATATACACTTTTAAGGTGAGAATATGTTGACAGGAATTAATCTACATACCTGCATTTGTAAAATTCTAGCTTTCTCAACAAATTTTTGCATTGGTATACAAAACAGCTGTGATTTTGTGACATTAAGGAAGTGATTGTTTGATCACTTACTCTGTTTAACTAATTGCTTAGCAGAGTTTCATAATTTAATTCACAGTTAGAATGAAATGATGCATTTCTCAAAAGTGAAGTTTGACTCTTCCTTATCTTCAGATGACCAAACTGAATAATGTTCATCATTTCTTAAGACTGAAAATGGCTGAACTCACAGTCTATATGGCTGGTGTGTCATATTTGATTACAAAGTACAGATTTGTCAATAATGACTCCACAATTAAGATTGGATATAATCCTCCAATGTATGTTGTAGTTGCATTCTCCTTCCAAAAAAAGAAAAACAAAAAAAAAACCCAAACCTGAATAAATTGCCTGATTTGTTTATAAATGAATATGCTGGAAAACAATGGACTTTAATATGCTTTCCATAAAGCAAAATGTTAAGTTCAGAATTCAGTAACTTGAATGGTCAAGTAATTAAAGCTTATTTTTCATTTCAGAGTTTTTCCTTGCAACCTAACAAATATCTTAACCTGTGTGTTTTGGGAAAATAAGTCTGAGCTTCAGATTGGCACTTTTTTTTTTACAGCTGTCTGTAGACTTCTGAACACAGGAGTTTTAACAACTAAGAGAACTCAATTTTAGTGACACATTGGCATTATGGAATTTACTGAGGAGGATCTGTCCATACGAGAGGTATTAGCGGGGTAGGAGGTATTTGAGAGTAAGCTGCAAAAGAAAACAGAAGTGGGAAAGCTTGGTTGGACTGCAAGACAGTGCTGCTGTTCAGGACCAGGAGATAGCAAAGGAATCTAAGAGAAACGTATGCACTTCACCTTGCTTTTCTTTCCAAGGCTGTTTCAGTTATTCAGATGGCTTCAAGAGTGTCTCTTTTCCCTCTGCTCTCTTATGCTTTCTCTACCCCTTATATTGACATTTTTAGCATTTGTGACTTGAATTTTACATGTTTAGTTTAAAAGTAAATGTTTTATTTTTGAACTTTAAAGGAAAGTAAGTTAGGAACATGAAAAAAAGTGAGTGGAACAAGAGTCAGCAGTGGGCAAGAGTAGCGGGAGTTCACTCAGGATTGGAGTTCAGGGAGATGATACATCGATGATGAAGGGTTACTTGGGGAGGAAGAAAAGGGCTAGTTACTAACTACCTCTGCACTGTAATGAGCTAAATAAAAAGTTTGTCTGTGGATCCTGTTACATGCCCTGATGGTTTATTTTCTGGAGGGGCAAACAAACTCAGACACAAAGCTTCCATACTTTGGAAGTCAGCTTTCAGACTGACTACTGAAAGTCCTATCAGCTTCCTCTTAGCTCTCCGCTGTGCCTTCTGGTACCTTCTGAAATTGTCTGTATTCAGCAGCATTCTTCCTCTACGTCCTTCGTATTGTCTGCATCAAAATCAGCACAATACGGTAGAAAATCTGTACAGTACAAAAAGTATAGTAATCCTTATGTATTTAGCGCTGGAAGGGGGGCGGGGGAGAAAAGGAGTATTTTCTTTTTCTTCTCTAGTTATCTTAGGCAATACAGTGGTCTGTGTGTTCCTTGTACTGTATCCATTACCCCAGTCTCTTTGCCACCCATACTTCTGTATGCAATCTGAAATACTTAAATTGGGTAAGAACAGGTCCTGGGTAAGAATACATGAAAGAAAGCTTAGGGTAATGGATAAGGTTGCAGGAACTAAATAAAAAGCAGAAGTAGGCAGCAAGGAGTGTGTGTTGCAGTAGGTTTTAGGGGGCAGAAGTGGAATATGGGAAGAAGTGTTAAGGGATATGGTTGCTGTACTTGTCTCCAGCACGGAGAACTCAGTGAAGCATCACATCAGGGCATGAGCTGAAGGCCTCTGTGCTTTTGGTGGAGAAACTTATTAGCAGTAATTAACATATATACCAAGTTGCAGATGTTTAGTTCAGTCACTATAAGAGATTTTTGCAAAGCCTGTATGTCTTTGAGTTATAAATGTTGATAAATTGCCACCCAATTTTTTCCATCATCTTTTAAATTTGTGAGTAGGTTGTCACATTACAAATGAGACTGTGAAAATTTAATTTATCCAATGAATTAAAGGGGACCTGACCCACCAGTGTTTTGTATCAGAGATTCCCTACTTGTCCCAGATGACTTACCTAACCCGTGTTTATGAATCTTCAGGTTTAGATCTTTTTCTCTCATTTTTCTATCCCATCATATGGTTTGACTATAAGATCAAGTCAGTATTTTCAGCAGAAGTGAGATCTTAATCCTTGGAAATTAACAATGGCCATCATTGCACAGTGATACCACCAGTTCCCATAAGTACTGTCCCTCACATTCCCTGTGTGAGACTGCACACTGAATGAGTAGGCAGCCTTCCTTCTTCTGGTAAGGATAGTTGGTGGGGCCCTTTGTGATACATAGTACAATCTTTCCACGTCATGGGACTTTTTTTCTCAAGTTATGGAGTGCTAACACTCAGAAATGGGGAAATTAAAAGACTCCGCATCTAACTTTATTTCTTTCTGGCTTGTGTTTGGTAGTGCCTTTAATTACATAGCACCATACTGTTTTTCATTTATTTAGTTTATTTTCTCACACTAATTGCATGACAGAAGTTATGAGTTGGATATATCCCCTCCCGGACATTGTGCAGTGTTCTGCTACCTCAGCATCTTACGCATAAGTGACAGATGTTGTACATACTGTACCTCTACAGCTCTACAAATACTCTCATGTATTCAATGTAGTATGTGACACCAGAGTAAAGTCATATCAGTGAAGTATTTGTACAAGGATTATATGCGAATATTGCCCAGGTAATTTCTGCATGTCTACTTTCTTAATCTGAGCACTTAAGATTCTTCTTTGCTTGGTATAGCTTTTCACTGGATAACACTTCAGCAGCAAATTTGCAATTACTTGTTCATGAAGGAATCAGAATAACCTGGCTGATAATTCACACCTTCCACGTGTGTGTGATTTGAATTGAATTTCAATATATATTAAAGTTCTGGCAAACTGAAGGTGCAAAATATGCTCATTTGTAGCATCTAAATAGGAAAATACTTTTACACATATAGCATGTATGACAGACAACATCCACAAAATCTGACTCATGGAGACCCAGCGTGGGCAAGAAGGGTTTTACTGTAAGCTTCCCATCATATAACTTTCATGTAGGTCACCCACATTAGTGTTAAATAAATTTCTTTTTTACAGATAACCGTGTGATTATTAGTATGAAAAATATGGGGTTTGTCTGTTCTTCTTTGAAGAAACAATGAAGGAGACAAAATGTTAAAAGATAGCAGTAATGCAGTGTTATGATTGCCCATGTCAAATGAAGGAAAATACTGCAGAAGCTCCTAGAGCCATTGAGGAAATTATGTAAATAGAACTGCAACCAGAAAACGTCCTAAAAAATCAGCCAGTCCAGCCCTCAGCTCTGACAGAGGATCAGCTTGCCTAGATCATCCCTGGAAGCAGTGCAACCTGTTTTTTGATTTAACTTTTAGTCAAAGATATCACAATACCCTGAGGTAACCTTTTCTGATTTTGTACACTTAGTGGTTAGAAATGTTTTTCCACCAACCTTAGGTAACTGTGGGAAATAATTGGTCATATTTATAGAATGAAAGCCTTATCCTGTCCCCTTTTTTCTCCATGAGCAGTCTTCTATATGAACTGACATTTCTTCACTCTTTCTCTAATGTTTAAAAAATGTGGGCAGTAGTTCTTATTCTCTTCTGAACTTCCTCCAACTTCTCTACGTGTTTTTATGCATTTAGCCCAAAATGGAAAACAGAATCCAGCTGAGACCTCAACAGTGCTGAGCAGAATGTATCACCAATGACATCCATATGAATAAATAGAGCATAAAAATTCACAGTTTTGAATATGATGCTGTTGACTCAGATTTATTGTAACTCAACACCTCTTGATGTTGTCAGCATCATTTTTAATTCCAGTTCTGTTCCCATTGTGCTTTTGAATTTCAAACTTGTAATATATCCAGCCTCCTTTCTTCAGTGAGTCCCTTCCCTGTGATTCCCCTTGGCATCTCTAACCTGCAGTTTTCTTGCCCGTAGAGTCTTTCTTTTTAAAGAGTGATTTTAAAAGAGTGATTTCTTTTTATATCCAGTCTGCTGATAGTTACATAAATTCAACATTCTAAATCTAAGAGTTTGCCTACCCCTTCTTATGTAAATGTTATGTCTTAATCTTTCATGTAGCAGATGAAACTGAAATAATTAGGATTTTTCAACTCTGTAACTTAGGTAGTGAGGGAAAAAAATAAGAAATTTATGAGTAGACTAACAATACAAAAACTAGCAGTGGAGACAAAAATTAAAAATATTTCTGCATGATGAATATACAACCTTTCAAGCAACTTGATTTTTTGCAGGTTAATGGCTTAATTTTGTTTCAGATTAAAATCTAGTTTTAACATGATTTAATGATTGATTATGGAGTCTCTCTGAAAAGTCTTGCTGCTGTACAGCTTTAAATGTCCAGAGTAACTTTGGGTTCTAGAATAAATGTCCTGTTTCCTTAATTATTTGTGTACTTCCTTTAAATCCTTTATAGCAGGAAAGAATGATTTTTTGCCCTTTGTTCAAGTTTCTTTTTTTTTCAGTCAGTTATTTTTCACTGTTGGGTCGCAGTGTTCAGTTTTTCTTATTGCTTATATTTCGTTTCACAGAAATGAACATCAGAACATACACCCAGAAAATCAAGAGCTAGTGCGAGCTCTTCGTCAGCAGCTTCAAACTGAGCAGGTGCTGTGCTAAGTGTTGGCATCGTTCAACTATCTGGTTTGGAGTAGCATAGACTTCTCTGAGGTTCTGGAAGAAGCTGGTCTTGAAAGTTATAGAAGCTTACTTACTGTACAGAAGCATCCTTGAAATTTATCAAGTAATGAGATGACGTAGGCTTGGGTTTTTATGGATAAGTTAAGTAATTAAAATTAAATACTTGGCTGGTTCTTTTTCAAACAAGTTTTTGCCACAAGGTGGAGTACGCTAGATTATGTTGTGTGCTTCCTGCAATGTTCCTGGGAACTTAGTGGTAAAGGAAAGGAAATCTGGAGTACAGCTTGCTGCCACAGGACAGGGGTTAGATGTTTAGGCTGATAAACTGTGTGTAGCAGAACAATGGCACAGCAGCAAGAGCCAGGCAACAAAGATTGACAGAGAACTTTTTACTAAAGCCTTTAGTGACAGGACAAGGGGCAATGGTTTTAAACTGAAAGAGGATAGGTTTAGATGGGACATAAGGAAGAAATTTTTTACAGTGAGGGTGGTGAGACGCTGGAACAGGTTGCCCAGAGGTGTGGATGCCCCATCCCTGGAAGTGTTCAAGGCCAGGTTGGATGGCCTTTGAACAACCTGGTCTAGTGACAGATGTCCCTGCCTGGGGGACACTCCGGAAGTGGAGTTGGACTACATGGTCTTTAAAGGTCCTTCCAACCCAAACCACTCTATGGTTCTATGATTGCATCCAGTTCTGACATGTAGAGGAGAGGACAGGAGAGCCTAGGCCAGGTTACTGGAAACTGCTGAGTCCCAGCCCTAAAGTGAAAAGCCGTACTTTTGGAGAGTATTGAGGAGAGTCTTTCATTATAATACTTCTTGAAATAATGACAGATTTTTAACTACAGTGCATATTTATGTGAAAGACAAATATGGCGAAATGGGGAGAAAAACCATTTCATGGCAGTGACTTACACAGGCTGATGTCTATGCTTGGGAACACTAAATACTGCAGCTGGTAAGCAATGCAGTTCAGTTACCTGGCTCTGGACAGAGCTGCATAGGATAATGAAGTAACAGTCTAGATCTGAGTTGTTATTCATGCTTCAGCATGTCTAACCTAACTTAATGTGAAGGACCAAGGAGGTTCTTTCTTTGTGGGCTTTAACTGGATTGTAGCACATACTTATATAACAGATGAAGGGAAAATAATGGGCTTGTCACAAGAAGAACTTGCTTAGTGAATCACTTTTTTCATTTAAGTATGCTTGATTTTTGAATTTAAATATATTTCTCTTTCATTTCACATAGTTCTGCATTTGACTGCTTCACTTCTAGTAAATGAACACTGGATTTGTTATTATTTTTTTAAACTCAGTAGACTTATATAAAAATAGTATCTCTAACGCTTTGCATTTCTCTTCTGTTCTAGCAGGATGCTTCTGCTGGTGATAGACATCGCTTCTATACAGATATGTCTTGTCCAGTCTGTTTGCAACAGGCTACATTTCCTATAGAAACAAACTGTGGACACCTCTTCTGTGGTAAGCAAGAAAAACCCCGAGCCCCCACAATAAAACCAGAACAGAAATACAAAGATAAAACCAGAACAGAAATACAAACTTTTGTCATTAGTACAGTCACCCTAATGCAAAGCTTTGTTTGTTTTTAACTGCTTATCTTCTATTCTGCATTAGAAATATTTTTAACATAAATTGTTGAGAAAATACATTTGTGAATAAACAGTCACTCTGAGAGTGTGCTACATTTTTTTCTATGCTATCAGGAGTGAAACTGCGGTTAATTTAAAAATGTCAAGGACAGAGGGTATAATTTATTTCCAGTTAGTAAAAAACTGAAGAGGCTGAAAAACACTTGGAAATGTACCACTTAAAAAAACTGGTTTAGAAAGAGTGAAAAATTCTGCTTGGTATTACCTTTATCTCAGAGTGTGGGGTTTTTTTCTTGGAAGTCCTGAAGAATTGAGACTAAGTTCACAATGCTTTAAGTGTTTGCCTTTTTGTTTGAGGCCCAGCTATTCAAATTTACATATAAACGCCCTACGCAGCATTTTGCTTCCTCTCCTTCAGGTTCCCAGTAGGATCCTTTCACTGCATTCATCTAGTTTTATGGAGTATATAGTGCATACCATGCCTAGTCATTTAAAAGAAAAAATTTACAAATTTGGAAAACAGTTAAAGTGCTCAGATTTTTATATAATCCTTCCCCTGTTGAAACTCTTATAATAAAGCCAGGTTTTTAGGATAAATTTTACATTTTACTTTCTTGTGACTTCTAAATTTTAAACTGGTAAAATTTTTAATTATTTGTTTCTTCAGTTAATGATTAAGAAGTTTTCTGTCTTTTCAGGAAATAATACCTTAAAATTAATGATGCAGTTGAACCTATTCAGGATTTTTCTCATTAATAGCATTGGACTTGAACACATTGGTTCTTGGTATCTTCAGTGAATGTTGTATACAAAATTACACCAGAAAAGATAGGTTTAACCTAACTGCTTATACACTTCTGTTGTTTTCCTTGGTGTGTAACATATTATTTCATGCAATGGGTGTTTCAACTCAGAAGTTTAAATGTCTGTAACTTACCTTCATCAGGTTCCTGCATTATTGCCTACTGGAGGTATGGCTCATGGCTTGGTGCCATCCGTTGTCCAATCTGCAGACAAACGGTAATATTTCTAGTAAACATGGACCTGGCAGTTTGGCTATCTAGTATAGCTTACCAAAAAAGCATTTACATGTGAACTGCAGTAGTGAGACTGACAGAAGAAGTCGTCTGAGTAGCTGAAAGAATATGGATATGTGAGATATAGTTGGTGGACATTAAGTTTTTTTGAACTTTTTGCTTTGCCAAATGGCTCAAAAAATACAGATTGTTCCTGCAACTCGAATTTAAGTGAACAGCACTGATAACTCGGCCATTTTTCCTGTAAAGCAGTATATGAAAACAGAAAATCGTAAGATCTTAACTGTGATTCTTCCATGCTTTCTGTTTGGGATATTATATAACTTCTTCACCAGAACTTGCATCTGAAAGACCTGGCTGTTGTTCAAGACTGTCAGTAGGCAGTATACTACTGGTTTCTGAGAAGTACCCTCTCCCTTCCTTCTCTCCCTGCCAAAACAACCTATCCATGTCAATTTCTTGTTTTGTCCTTATTTTTAGTTTGTATGTATTATTAATTTGAGCTTTGTAGAGCAAGCATTAACTTACTTCCTATGCAACTTACTTACATTGTCAGTTGTATGTCCCTGCAACTCATTAATACTTAGGATCTCTGAGTCTTACAGTGTAAGTTTTAACAAAAGTACATCTTCATTTTAACAGTGCACAAACTACAGAGCTAGTAACTTCTGATGAATTATATAACATGCTTCACGCCCTGGCCCATACATTGTATCCTGCTTTGATTGTGTGTATCAGCAGGACAAATGACTGTAAGAAGGCAGAGGAACGAAAGCAAAATAGGTATGAACAGAGGAAGAATTAATAAGTTTAGAGTGTAGCCAGCGAGGAGAGAAACACAAAAAATAAAGACGAGGAAGATGAAAAAGGGGAAAATAAGTTATTATTTTAGTGTTTCTTCTTACATAGTTGTTCTTCTACCTTCCTCCAAGTAACAGGTAAAGTGGGTGGTACTGCTTGCACAGTTATGCATTCATTCTCACCCTGTGAAGTAAGAAAAGTGAGGTCTGATTTATAAATGAGGAATGGAAGTATGTATACGTGAACAACATGAGTCATACAGAAGGTTTGTGGCAGGGCTAAGAGTTGAATGTAGATCTGCTCGTGCTGTCATTTGCTAAATGTGACTGCTGCACAGATACAAGATATATATATTTAGCGGCCTGGTACAGAGGGAGCTTTTGAAGATTGTAATAATTTAAAGTGCTATGCATTTTCTGTTTCCTATGATAATCTGCATTTTATACCTGAACATGGCTTCCAAATACAAGTCTTAAGTTTTCAGAAACACCTATACAGAAAGATAACATAAGATATATGTGAATATGACCTTTCATATTTTTCTGTGTTTGCATGAAAGTTAACCCAAGAACATAGCAGAATTCTCTGTGCTTACAAAAGAGCTGAAGGTTAATATCTTTTTCTGTTAACTTATTATTCTGTATGATTGTCCTTGGTCTTGGTGTGAACGTCCGTACGGAAAAGTATGAGTTTTGCTGCTTGTTTGCTGAAATGTGAGGCCATTCTAAAGATGGAAGAAGAATAGCCTGATTGGTTGCTTTATTTGATTTTCAGTTTAAGAAACAAAACTAGATTAATTTGGTAAATTAACTGTATTCTCAATATCATCTGTCCCACTGCTGAAACATAAACCATTTAGGTGTTTAGAAAAATTTCCTGTAAGCCTCTCTTAGAAGGAGGAATCTTATGCTTGTTTTTAATAATCTTTTAAAAAATTAATATTCTGTAAAGAGTTGTAAGCAATGAATTTGTTAAAACTTAGCAGCAGTATCCATGTTAGTAGTTTTTGTTTTATTTTGCTACTAAATATTCAACTAAAACAAAGTGTGTTCTAGGTAGTTAACTGAAGATTACTGTTTTCATTTATAGTTCACAATATCTGCATTTAAAAGACAGTTGCACATGTAACAAAATCTCCCTGCTGTGCCTAGGTAACATTGTTTTTACCACTCTTTGGTGAAGATCAGCAGGATGCAACCCAAGTATTTCAAGATGTTAATGATTACAATCGGAGATTCTCAGGACAGCCCAGATCTGTAAGTTTTGGGTAAATTTCGGTGAAAGTCACTGATTTGAGGGCAGATTAACAGCATTTTTTGTGATTTTTTTTTCCCCTTCTTTTTTTTTTCTTTTCCCCTGGGATATGAATTTTCTCTTCACAATGCTTAGGGACTATGCAAGTTTTCCTTAGGAAATTCATGTTTATATAGTTACGGCAAACCTACGACCTTGAAAATATTTATTCTTATTTTGTGGAAATGTATGGAAACTTGCATTTTTGTTGTAAGTGAGAACTGCTAATATGCCTCGAGTTCCCTATTTATGTGTTAAGTGCTTTTTTAATTACGACTCGTTAATTTGAAAGGATTAATAATTAGTCAGTAAAAATACTTAATGAAATACATGACATGCAAGGAAGAATATTTACTTGATGGATCTCTGCATTGATTAGAAGAATCTGAAGTTCTACTCTGTGCCTTTCTTCCTCAGATTTCAAGCTATATGCTGTCTTGATTTTTTTATTTTCCTCCTAGATTATATTACAGTCTTTATTCTGCTCTCTGAGTGAAGAAAACAGGATTTTTTTGATAAATAGCTAAGAGAGATGGTTGAAGTTCTGCGAACTTTAGAAAGTCAGCCTTGTGAGCCTGTCTTCTATGTGCATGTTCTGATTCGCAAGGTGAAATGCATGCACATGCATACTAGTAACTTCCCTGCTTGTCTTCATCTGTTAGTTGGATTTGGATATTATAACAAAACATTAGCAAGAAAAATTTACAGTCCAAAGAGGCAAAAGAGGTGTGAGATGGGAATTTTTTTTTTTCATGTTCTAAACCGCAAAACAGTTACGCTTTTGATCCAGAATAGACTGAAACTACCTTTCAGGCTCCATTGGACCTCTCTGTGGGCTCTGTGTCTAGTCCCCAGTAACCTGTCTGAGGCCACGCTGGAAGTCTGCATTAAAGCCCTAATCAGACTAGATAAATTGTCTTTGATTTATACATGGTGTATTGCCTTAACCACATACAAAATTCCTTTCTAGAGAACATTTTCAGCCTTGGCAATAACTCATTTTAATGTCATGGCTCTGTGTAGAAACTGTGTACAGTAGAAAAGGAACCAGTATCAAAAAAAATTTCAAAGTTCACCCCTCCCTACGCCTCACAACAAAAACCTGAATATTTTCTACTCAGCAGTCCCTCACTAAGATGACAGAATCATAGTAGAAAAACGGAAAGGAGCCAGGGATGGATTCATTTAAAAGTTCTTTAGTTTACTTTGAAGCTTGATCCATCCTTTGGAAACTTATGTGAATCACTGGTTATATGCCAGGGGAGAGAGTGTTTTGTTTCTGAAGAACTGCAACCTATTCTACTTTACCTATTGTGGTTTTCTCGCAACCCCTAGTTGTCTTCCATTCTGATCGATATTTCACTCAAGTTAACCTGTTTGCTGTTTCTCCCTTCCTCAGTCATTTGTTTTACTCTAGTAGTCACTGCTTTTCCTTCTTAACAGATGCCAATGTATTTTGTAGTGAGTTAAATGTATGTTTTACGGTATAGAATAACACAGTTTGACTGTTTCTTGAAAACATGTATATTCTAAATCTGACTTTTTACCCAGCAAAACTAAATCCAGGAAGTCTTGTCTCACTGTTTTTTGTTTCAATTCTTATAAACTAACAGATTCCAAAGCTGTAACGTAGTAACAGAAACTTCAAAATAAAAAAGGACCCATTTAGCATGGGCCTGTTGCTAAAGCAAAATACTAACTTTTGGTTTCTTTCTTCATAGATTATGGAAAGAATTATGGATCTGCCCACTTTATTGCGGCATGCTTTCAGGGAGATGTTTTCTGTTGGGGGCCTCTTCTGGATGTTTCGCATCAGAATATTCCTCTGCTTGCTTGGAGCCTTGCTCTACCTGGCTTCACCTCTGGATTTTCTTCCCGAAGCCCTCTTTGGAATTCTGGGGTTCTTGGATGATTTCTTTGTCATTTTTCTTCTGCTGATATATATCTCTATCATGTACCGAGAAGTGGTAACCCAGCGGCTGAATAGATGAAATGGACGAAAATGACCCAAATGCAGAGGTGGTTGTGGAATGTTTTAAAAAGAGAACTATAACATAAGTATGATATAGCAAGGCACCTGTGTACAGTTTCAGTAGTTACCAACTTCATAGCTGGTCATCTTATACAAATATGAAGGGTTAGTATGTGGTGATGCTTCACTGGAATCTTTAATTTGTGTATTACATATGCTTCATAAGGATGAGGTTAGTTTTATAATGTAATAAACTACCTTCATCTACTTCCACCTGATGAACAACTGTATGTAATCAAAGCAGAAAACACCTTTTTTGGTGTGTGGTTTGTGAAAAAGGAGTTCTAGTAAAGGACTTCTAACAAAAAATCCGTTTGGGTAATCTAGACATGTATAAGGAAATTCAGAAATTCTTCACAGTACAGTTATCATGGCTAAATTGTTTAATGTTTCCCTATTGTGGGCTAGAGTTTTTTAAAATAAAAGTAGCTTTGTGTCTCTCTGTGGAAGAAGAAACCCAAGGACCACACTACAATTATCACCCTGCAGTTTGCTGTTGTCCACATGCTTCACAAAAACAAGGAAAACACCTCAGTATTGGTTGAACTGCACTATGTACGGCTGCATGCAATTCGTACAATTTTATTTTTATATTTGGGAATATACACACAGTATCTGATCTAGATAGAGAAACCAATATTATGCACACCAGACTGGTTAGTGCTCTATTTTTAAACGGGAGCATGTTTTTTCTCGTCAGGCTTGTTTGTTTGGTAGGTATGTGTCTTGGAAGTGAGGGTTTTATGCTGCTTTGGGTCAATGCAATGTATCTGAACTGAGAGTTTGCATTCCTTCAGTTGCATTAAAGCATTTAGCCGATGGAGAGAACCCTCAAATTTTAGACAATGGTTGAAGAAAAGAAGTCAGAACCAGATGTTTACACTACAGACCTTTACCTGAAGGTACATTCTGCAATACAAGTATTAAACAACTTAGATATTGGGGCGTTTGATTTTCAGTTGGGGTTTTCTTTCTTCAACTTTGGTTGGTTGATTTGTATGTGGGTAGAGGGGGTTCTGAACTACCTTGAAAAAGATCTGTGATAAGGGACCACAAAAAAGTACTGGAAATGTTTTCAAAAATACCAGGGTATTAATAATCCTTCAAGTTGATTTTTTTTTTTCATGTTGAATTTGAATATAGGCTGTCACAGCTACAAAAGTCATTTGAAAATATTTTCATTTTAAGAAATGAATGTCTCTAGAAAGGTCAAGGATATTCTAGATCTATGTACTTTTTAGCTCAAGGAATGATAATTGCCATTTCATTTTAGCTTCCTGAGTACTTGAAAGACAGTGATTAGACAGGTGATTCTTTGCATGTTTACATATATGGGATGAGACTTACAGTGAAAGGGACCTTTTCACAACTTCTGCGTTTTGCCCATGCAAGCGTCTTTCCACAGCTTCTAGCACCTAGGCGTGTGCAGGAAGGTGGTAGAGCTGGCACCTGACGTGTCAGTCGTTTGGGGTTGAAGATTGTCCTTCAGTGTCAGTGTTTTAAATGACATTAATTTAAAAGTAAATTCACTGATTCTTCATTTGAATATTTGCTTTTGAAAAGCCAAAGACATTTTACAAATGAACTGGAAAGCTAAATTTTTCCTTGTTGCTGTTTGCTAGAGATGGGCAAGAGGAGAAACAGGAAGTGAAACAAGGGTGGGAGGAGGAGGGCGAGACAGAAAATGACATTTTTGGAAGCAAGTGCTATTGGTTTTGGCAAACTAACTGTTCTTGAGCATCTTAGTTGAGCTTTTCCCTTTGTGTTGGCATTGCTAATGTATGGTGATGGTTTAGTGGCTACCTCAGTTAAAAGTCATTAAGGTATTACTGAGTAAGCGTGGGATATTCATAAACTGTTAGGTACATTTACAAAGCAAGATAGTAGTTTAGGATCTTAGGTAAGACAGGATTTTGCAGTTTTGCTGTAAGCATTGTTTTGGTTTTGGTTTGGTTCCCCCCCCCCCCCCCCCCCCCCCCCCCCCCCCCCCCCCCCCCCCCCCCCCCCCCCCCCCCCCCCCCCCCCCCCCCCCCCCCCCCCCCCCCCCCCCCCCCCCCCCCCCCCCCCCCCCCCCCCCCCCCCCCCCCCAAGAGCAAACTCCAAAAAAGTATTTTTAATTGAGTAAATTTATCACCCCCTTTTCTCCTGGAGTTTAACTTGTGGGTCTGCTTAGAGAAGAGTGTGAACTGCTGTTGTAGAACAACTGGAGTCTGTTCATAGAATCTGTTGGTCTAGTGCCTCCTCCATATGTTTATCCTATGATTGTGTTTATTTTCCCATGACTCTTTAAATCCAGAGTGGATATAGATGTACATGAAGCTGCTTACTGATTTGTTTTCACTGAGCTCCCCAATTCCACATGCTGCTGTGAAGTTCATGCAGAAACATCCATCCAAGGGGTTTGCTCCTGAAGAACAGACCTGTGTACCTGAAGTCATGTACAAGCCACATCTGAGTAGCTACATAAAGTTTACCCGTGTTCTGTTTCTTCCTGCACTACATTTCTGCTAGCCAGAAAGGTTTCACTCAGAGGCTTCTGCTTACTTTTGAATATTGAGTAACATTGTGAGCTTAAATTCAACACATTAAATGCTTGACAGAATTAGGACCGTCCTTTCTTTTCACCAATATGCGTGCTTGCTTGTGGAGGCTTTTTTTTGGTCCTGCAAGCCACTGATGAACAGTATTATGACTTGCTCAGACCTTTTTGTGAACAGCTGTAACGTAGATGCCTCTGTCCTGCAGCGTCTGGCTGCTGCTCCTTTACACAAACGAACTAGCTGTAAGTTAGCTATCTTGGGCACTTAGCTTGAGCTTAACTTAAGCTCTAGAGCTCCCAAGAAGCTGGGGATTAATACATGAGCATGTAGTATTCCTGAACTGTGTGCTGACAAGTTGTTCTGGCAGCAACGTTAAAGGGAAGTGCTAGAGCTGAGCACTGGCTTCAGAATGTGAAGGAAATAGGTGATGCTGTGTGGAGAGTGACTGCAAACGTCGCTGCAGTTTTGTATCCTGGAATGGGGCAGCCGTGTCACCAAGGGGGGAAAAGAAAAAAAAGGAAAACTTTAGCAGCAAAGAAGAGATACAGGGAAAAAAAATACAGTTCTTAAAAGATTCTTACGGCATCACCAAAAACTGTGTGAAATATTTGATTGTTCCAGCAATATTAACAAAGGGGAAAACTAAAGTTATACTTAATAGCTCTTACAGAATAACTTGTAGCATCTTGAGGCCTAATGATCATCCTTACGACAAGTGCTGTATAGAGCGATCTGTTTCTGTGTTGTTTGTGTCTCACACCATTATGTCTATGAGGATGAGGCAGAACGGTGTGATTTGGGGATACAGTTTCGCCATAGGTTTCATAGAACTGTAGCAGTGACCTGTGTGTTACACTAGATTTTTAAGACAAAAGGATTTAAACCTACTTGTTGTTACTTTTAATGATAATAAATTGCTATTAAAGTAAGAGATTCTCTTGATCTATTTTATTGACTTTCTGGGTGGGAAATGGTTTTATTCCCCCGTTTCCCCCTTCCCTGAGCTAAAGTTGGCGGTAGCTCTTCTGCAGTCTTGGTCGATTCTTATCTTGGTGTCTGAGGACAGGGTGTTCCGAGATAGCTCTGTCGTTTTCATCTTTATTATTGCCATTATAAGGATTACAAAATTTCTAAGATCTTAGTCCCAGAAGTGTATTGTACATTAGATGTCTTTTCCCTGAGCAGTCCGACCAGTACCTTCAGATCCATGGGCACTAAGCTTTCAGGATGATAAACCAGTACAGATGATTAATTAGCACCTTCACATATCAATCCTCCAAGCAAACAAAAGCATAAAGCAGGTGGATGAGAATCCAGTTAGTGGTGTAAATTGAAGGAAACAGGAAATAGTCTCTGTAGGTTTACAGGAAAGTTGGGGTAGGGCAGGGAAGAACTGGATGTGACTGGCCTGTGCTGCAATCCTGTGCTTTTCCTGATTCATACCGTGAAAGGCTCCTGGGCATCGGGAAGACATGATCCATTCTGCTAAGAAATGTCCAACAAGTCTTAGCTGAGAAGTCCAGGGCCAAGTTGGGCCAAGTCTTCCAGACTCGGAGGTGAACTTTGTAGCCTGCTTTGGTACAGGGTTCCAGTGTTTATGGAAAAACATGTAATTACGTATTTGGTAAGCTATTAAATCAGGTTGAAAGTTTGATGGGTACACACTTGTCCTTCCATCTGATGCCTCTGTGCTTGCTGTGGGAAGCTCAGCTAAACACTTGAGAGTTCCTCCCTCAAGGCTGCCAGAGTAGATGGCTGTTTTAGAAGGTCTTGTTGTACAGTTGCAGTTGTAGGTAGGTTTTCTGCATCCAACTGCCAACTGAACGGGCAACTGCCCATTAGTCACCAATACTGGAAGCCACGCGGGCATTTGTTCCAAGGAGACATAGCAGTAAGTCTCATTATCCCTGTTTCTTTGAGATGTAGCATCCTAGTGGGTTGCCTTCTTCCCTGTTGTGGGCACTGGGGTTTTGACCTGGGGAAGAAGCTGCTAAATTTCATTACATCTATGAATCTACAGAGAATCTACATCCCTCAGCTCAGGGACCTGCAGATGTTTAGGGCAGAGATAGGGTGCAGGTGCTGTTCCCATGTGGGCAGCACATCATCAGACACTGTGGTAAGTAGAGGCGCTTTCTGTAAACTGGGGATTTTGTTCATTCAGGGAGCGGGAAGTCAATCCAAGTAATAAAATAAATAATTAATACTGCAAAATGAGGCAAGCAGGAGGTTAAAGTTGAGTTTCCTATACTACGACTTGGGTTCAGTCTCTTTGTATGCCCCTGCTCTGTATCACGTTGCCTTATGTAAGATGTTTGTCACTTCAGCATCCACATAAAAGTCTATCGTAGATATATTTCGTTCGTGCCTAGGTAATCTCAGATCTTGCCATGGGTACTTCTACTGCAACTTTCATGGCAAGTGTTAGGGCTGCTCCGTTGAGTGGATTAAATCAAAGGGTGTGGCAGGGTGGGGGGGAACAAAAAGCGTCCTCTTAAAGAAAATTCCTAATTCTGTGATCTATTCTTACTGGTACTGCATGGCGCTGTACGAGGGCATCTAAATATCTCGTTTCTCTTCGTTTATGCTAATGCTAGGTAAAAGGCACAAGAATGATGAAAACTCTAGAAAATACATCCAGGAGGAAAGGTTGGAAAGACTGGTATTTTGCCTATAGGGTGGACTGAGGAAGACATAAGTCTTTAAATATGTTAAAAGGGGATGCTATTCTCTGCTATTCTCTGGAGGAAGTAGCAGTGAGCTTGAATTGCAGCGAATGAGACTTAGATTAGAAGAAGCTTTCCAAAGTGAATCGGGAGAGGATATTGTCAGGGCATTGGTGGAACCTCTGCTGGGAGGCTTCTGAAGGCAGGGGAACATCTGTGGGGACTGGTTTCTGCACAGCTAGTCCTGCCTGGGGAAGGGGCAGATGAATGAAAAGGTGGCTGCTTTCAAGGCAGCTGGTCTGGGCCTTAATAGACATGGGACCAGAGAAGTCCTGATCTGATCAAGTCTGTCTTGCTGCTGGTGTTTCTGACACACGTTACCTGTACGCATCAGCCGGCACACCTGACCAGCTTACCTTTCCCCAGGAGTTTTGCTAAATAGCAGTGCTTAAAATCCCTGGGGTAACGATATGGCTCCACCTTATTTTGGGACACCTTAATGATTATTTGCAATAATATTCCATTTTATTACAAAAACTCATTGTTTGCCCCATATTTTCCGAGAAGAGGATTACTTCTCATGATTAACAGATGCTTAATTGGTGGGAGGGAAGGAGAGGGGAAAGGAACATAATTGATAATATTGAGTCAATTGCTCATTGCTGGCAGGTAACTGATGGGGAACCATGGGTGTATCAGGTGTTACTAATAGATTGGCTAGAATATGTTGCATGGAAAGCTGTTCAGCTTCACGCTAGCATATGTTGTGCTGCACAGTCAAGAATTGTTTTCTCCCCCCTCCCCCTTTCTGCCTTCATTCTAGAAACTTATTTCTTCTTTTACCAAGATGGGGAGGCAGCAGAACCCGAAAATAATCCATGCCACACTTTATACAGGGCAGTGCAAGCACTCCTGTGTAAACCACCTTTTTCAGGGAGAGGCCTCCCATCATCCCATGGGACGTGACCTTACTCTCTGAAGCGGAAGGTCACGCTTTTGTCTTTCTTGCCTTCTACACCGTCTGGGTCTCAGGGGTTGGCGTTGCCTGATGCTGTTGCCTTTGTGTCTGGGCTCTAAGGAGGGTCACAGTATTCAATTTAATGAAGGTTGACTCAAAATAACTATTATAATATGCCTCATCAGTGAGCTGGTTTATGACAGTTTATGGTTTATGTTTTATCCCATCTAGGGTCTTCAGCATCCAACCCACCAACCTGAAGCTGCTGCAGTCTCATTTCTCTTTTCCTTGCAGATTTTTGTAGTTTTGTTCATTCCCCTTCCACTTTCTTATTGTGGTGTGTAAGGACCACAGTAAAGATCACAAAGCAAATTTTGATGAATCACTTGCTCATATACCACGGCAGTTCACACCTTACCCCTGAATATCCCTTCCAGCTAACCCCTTAACTCTCTTGCATCTCATAGGCCATGCATCAGGAAGGAAGGTAGAAATGTGGTTAAATGGTTAAATTCCTCATGTAGCAACCTGAAGAAGACAGTTCAGTACAGCTCTGTGGTTCTGCCTCCTCCCCATGCAAGGAGCTGGGCACCCTGGGTCTGCTGTCTTTCTCCAAGAAGGATGAAGGACCTGAAGTCCAGCAACCTTTTGGCTTCTGGCTATAACCTCCCTCAGCAATGCCTCCTGGTTTGATAACTGCAAGTGGAGGATGGAGATCAGAGGAAGCACGGCACCAAAGCAGACCTCCAGTAGGCAGGGCTGTATTTGCGCCTGGGAGGCTGGAGAAAAGCCCATGTACTAAGGAGCTATTGCATACAGTTTCAGTCACGTCTGGAGAGACTGGTTTTCTCTGTCGCTGAGGTTGTCAGGTGCAAGTCTTTTCTTGATGAAAACCAAGGCATTGCTTTGAAAATAATCTCTGTGGTGTTACCCTTTATTTACATACAGGTATTTTGAGCCCCTGGGGTTCTTGTTCTCATGGTTTTGTTCACAGCTCTCACAAGCAAGGATTGTCTCAATATGAAAAGAAGAAGAGAGAACTCGGTAATCATATTGCAACTGCAAGAGCCCTAGCAAAAAAAACCCCATATGAGACACATGATTAAAACCACAAAGACTGGCAACATGGTGTCGGCAAAGCTGCTTCTCTGGAAATCCCGTGAACTTCCCATTCTGGGCTGCTAGGCAAACCCTTTCCTGGATTCAGATCTTTGCTGTTGATTCATTTCACCTTGCTCAGAAGAAACAGGCGATTGATAGCAGTAATTTTAGATGTCAGATGAGCAGCAGAAGTAGCCACGCTAGCCCAGTCCCAGCAGACATTTTCCTGTCCTACCTCCTGCTCTGTGTTGGGCTGCACCCCACGGAGTGCCTCACTGACTCACAGGGGCACTGCAGATGCTACAGTAGATCTGGGGCAAAGAGGCGTAGGGAATAGCTGAAACATATCCTTGTAAGCCAAGAGATTGCTGGTGTTTCATTGCCAGAAACAGGAGAAGGAAGCAGGCAGATCTTTACCCTTTGGAGGAGAGAGAGGGACAGAGGGAGCCAGGGGACCACCCGCCTGCTGGGAAACGCCTAAAAGAACAGCCCCCAGTAAGGTATACTGCCTTGGAAAGGTCGGTGAGATCAAATCCTAACCAGGGCCTCTGTTGATCCCATGAGGAATGTGAGAGCCAAAAAGCAAGGCCAGGGTGCAGCTGCAGCCTGGGCAATGGGTCCCAGCACTGGCGAGCTGATGGAGGGGAGCCACAGCAAGGCAAGACCTGCCCCGCTGCACCCTCAGCACCGCACAGCAGCTTCACCACACGCCAGAGAGGCAAGCCGATCCCTGGGGCCAGGGCTGAGCTGGAGGCAGCAGCTGGACCAGCACGCCTGCAAGCCGGTGGAGTTAGGAGGGTGGGTCTTCTCACGCTGTGGTCCTTGATGTGGCTACAGGACTCTCCAGCTTTTTTGAGGGCCACCTGGCTTCTCAGGGCATCTGTTGCTGCCTTTCTTTGAGCTGCTGCAGACAGAGTGACCTGAGCCCAGCGGGAATGAATTAGTTGCACAACTCTTCACAAAGGAGCATAACATCAGCTTGCTTGTGTCCTCCTTGCTTTGGCGAGGGGAGTGACTCCTGGGTAGTGTTGTTCCTGGTAAAGATGATGGCAGGTAAGCAGAGGCTGCGTGGCCCAAGCTGTCCCTGCTGTTATGGGAAGGGACATGAATAGACCCAGGATGGGTGGGCTCCTTGGGTAGTGCACCTAGTTTTGGTGTCTCGCCTGACTCCTTGTAGGCATTTGCCATAGTTTCTTTTGCAATCTGCTCTTTCTGTGCATTTTCCTTAAGTATTTATGCTTTCTTGGAGGGGCTATGTCCTATAATCTCCATTGCCTTTGCTTTTACCATAAACTTGGGATTTGCTGCTCCATATAAGCAGTATTGGGGTACTGCCTTAAAGCCCGCCACTTGTCCTTATAGCATGTGAAAAATCACAACAGGTAGACCCTAAATGGTTAAATTTTATTAAGTACCAAAATCTAGTGAAAATAAAATAATCCGAATGGGAAAGGGGAATCAACTTGGGGATTAGTCATTACTGAGTAGGATTTACAGAGGAGTAAAACTAGCGTAAAAATGTAAACTAGCTTTGCATCCACCCACCATACCATGTTTGCTTGCTAAGAAACACCAAGCAAGAACCAGTAGGCACATCATCTGATTTACTGCAGCTAAGGTCCATGGGTCAAAATAATCTGGCAAAAGAATGACATCTCAGACAGCAGATGTACATGCCTGAGCTGGGAAAGACCGACTTACAAACAGAGCGCCCACTGGTCCATTGGCCACTGAGAGTTCCTGCAGCCTCCTCTCAGAGCTCTGTCTGCAGATCTTGGTACTGCCTGTGTGCCCGTTCTCTGAGGGATGTTTCACAGGAACTGTTGCAATCAAAAATATTTTCCACCCGAAGCTGTACTCTACTCCTTCCTGTTGGCACAAGGCAGATCAGATACTTGCCTGCGGACAGTACTACAGCATTGACAAGGTTGTGCGCTACCCCCACGGAGGACTCCTTTCCCTCTGATATGGTCCTCTGCAGTAAGGATGCAGATTAAACCCCCTGTGTCCCAACAGCCTCCTTATGTCCTCCTCCTCTGAGGAGGAGCCCTCTCCCACCAAGCCCCAGCCACCTCCCAACAGATGGCAGCAGCCTTGCACGTTGCCAGTGCACAAAGCTTGACACTGTGCACAAAGAGTGGCAATTTTGGGGATGTTTTTCATGCCTAGTCATTCAAAGGCCTTTTGTTTTCCGGGCAAATGTAGTCTGATAAAGAGATTTCAGTACCTTGGCTGCTCTTGGTCTATCCTGTATCTTTTCCCATGGCCTTAATAAGTGCCTCTTCTTTTCTGCTGACAGCATCAGCACTGCTAAGTCAAATCAAGCTGGCAGCTTGCTTACAGCCCCAGCTTTGGGAGTCACATGAGCGTGAGAAAGTCCTGGTTTACATTAACCCTCCTCCCCACCAAGCCTCATATTTCCTGAGAAAAGTTTGATAGCAGGGACCCAATGCCTACAGCCTTATATGCCAAAAGAGGAACAAGAAGAAACCAACTGTTGAACTCATGTTTTGCTGTTTTATATTTCTGAAGTATGCTCATGCTTTTGTAGGACTTGAGTCCGATCAGCTTTTGAAGGTAGGGTTTGTCAACACTAATGCTTCTCTTCTTCCCCTCCCTCCTACTACTGCCCATAAGTCTGTTTCTTCTCCCTTTTGTCTTTCTTGCTTCAGAGCTGCCCTTTCTTCTCCCCCTTGCATGATTGGGAGAGTTTCTGCTTGCTTACTGCTCTCCTCTCTACCTGCACCTTTAGTGTGACACCTCTTCACAGAAGGCAATGGAAGGGTGAGGAAGGTCCTTTCACTAAAGACCTCAGCATTGGTGCTGTAAAAGTAAAAACCATAGGCTCCAGAAAATGTGTGAAGTTTTAGATACATTTTCCCCCTAATTTAAAAAAATAATTATGCCAAGCCATCTGTTGCTAATGTAAAAAAAGATGTAAATAGATGATACATAGTGTACGGAGTGTCACATGAGTGCTCCATCTGCTGTGGGGAAAGTCACCATTCCCCAGCAACAACACTGGGTGCTGAAGTGCAATCCAGGGTTTGGAGCAGCCTTAGGCTTTCCAAACTCATAACCAGCTCCAAAGGCTGCCCTGAAAGGAAAACAACTCAAATAAGAGTGGATGGGGTAGATCTCTGCATATCAATCCTTCCTCTCCGTTTTTCTGACAAGTAGCAATAGTGGCTGTGTTGGGGACAGGGTAAGTAAGTTATACCTTAATGCTCTTGTTTCAGACTATTTGCAAACTCCGGTATCCTGCTCCCTTACTTATGTTTTCAAGGTTTACCTGGCAGCCAGGAATCTAGCAAGCTTTATCTCTTTACTTAATGACAACAGAAGGCTCCCACAATGTCAAAGTAACTGGGCAATAAAGTGGCAGATGAAACTCAGCTTTGATGAACATGAAGTAGTGTGCATGGGGCAACAGCAACCCTTGCCATGGCTGCAGACTGATGGACTCCATGTCAGCTGTTGCCACTCAGGAAGAGACCCAGGAGGTGCTGTGAATGGTTTGGTGCGGTCAGTAGTGGTCAGAAAAGGAAATAAAAGTGAGAATTATGAGGAAGGGAATAAGGTAATGAATTAATTTTCTGGTGTGTTTGCATCATAAGCTCTTCACCTGGTTCTGGTCTCCCCATCTTAAGATGGGTGCAGTGACAGGACAGGACAGACTACAAGGAGCTGGAAGTATGGAATAGCTCTGTGCCAGGACACATCAAAGGTACTAGGACTCTCAACCTGCAAAACAGAGAAGGTACGGTAGAGGTCTAAGAAACCAGGACTCAAATGGGAAATGTGAACAGGGAAACCACTATCTACTGCTTCTCATGCCATCAGGTCTGGGTGACACCCCATGGAGTTAGCAAAGAATAGGTCCTAAACTCGGGAAAAGGACGAGCTGCTTCACAAGATGCACAGTTAACTTCTGCTGCTGGACCTGGCAATGTCAGGAGTTTGTGTGGTTTCCAAAAGCTTCTAAACAAATCTGTGGCACGAGTTCCATGAGAACTGTTAAATGTGGAGGTCCCAGAGCAACCTCTCCCTCCAAAAGTTCCCAGATGCTCATTGGCAGTAGATGGAGGAAGATCTTTTATCCCGCCTTACTCTTTTCTGAAGTGCCTGCTGCTGCCAGCCAGGGAGCTGCATCAAATGGCCCCATGGTCTCACCAACTTTGGACCAGCAGTTTCCCAGAACGCAGTATCATGTTTTCAGCTTGCAACAGATTTGGGACAATAAGGGAGTGCAAAGCACCACAGATAAAAATGCTTTGCGTTATGCTGTAGGAAGCACTACTTGGTTGAGAAAACAGCCTCCTTCCCTACAGTACCGACAGCCCTTCCTCCCCTGGGTGCTCTCTGGGGGGTGTGGGGTGGATGCCTGCAAAGGGCAAGCTTTTCCCCCGGGGCAGAGCCCGTGCTGCCATGGCCTGAGTGCAGCCCAGACGTGGGGAGAAAGGCAATGGCGCAGGGAACAGGGCAGGTTGTGCTGGCTGGACCTCACATGGGGCTCCCCACCCCATTGTCTCCTCCTACCCCCAGCAGTTACTGCAGGGAGGAAACATTATCCCGTCCAGGGACGGAGGGTGAACCATCCCTTGGGGACATGAGTGAGCATTTCTCTTTCTTTTCAGGTGTTGGAGTGTATCATCCAGCTCCTCTTCATTTCCAGAGGGGCCAGGAGGCTTCCCTCCAGGGGTGCAGCTGTACATTAACAGCTTTTCACCACTGAACATGAAGGCGGTGTCTAACTCAATGTGGATTTTCACAGCGAAAGGATGACTGGGAGAAAACTGAGAAGAAATCGTCCGAAATCTTTTGGGAGAGGGGCAGTTTGAAACACAAGGATGACCTTGTGCTCCCTGCCTGTCCTGGAGCCAGGGCTCCTTGCTCCAGCGGTTCCCGGCGCTGGGGGGCAACACAGACACAGTCACATCAAGACACCCACTTCTGGGGCCAAGACAGCTGTTACTGCCAGGATGAAGCCTCCCCTGTGCTACCAAATCTGTCCGAGGAAACAGGATACACACAGGTTTTGTAAACAGTAAAAACAGGTACAAAAAAAGTCAAAAGTCATCCCCTCACCCCAACCCGAACATTGCTGATCCAGACAGAGCCTGAGTTTTGCTATTGCTCAGGAAAAGGCACCACAAAATACTATTTTCTGCCTTTTTTAATCTGATCCCTTGAACATAAAGGGGGACTAATTCTGCCTAGCCCAGTGGTTTTTTTGGGGGGAGAAGGGGGGCAAGCGGGGTGGTGATGCATGATCTGCCCTTGCACCTTATCAAGTAGCAGAAAGGTTCCCAGCTGAGTGGATCATGAAACACCCCATGCCACAGACCCAGCAGGAGGTAAATGCAGTTTGTTTGACCATGCAGTAAGCAAACAGCAGGTTTGGAGGCTCAAGATGGGGTCAGGAGCTGGTGCCAGCTGTGTTCCCCCCCACCCCAACCTCCCCAGCTGGCGCTCAGCGACGGGCAGCTCCTGCTGCAGACGTAGAGGAAGAGAGAGGGCACAGGAAGGTCTTTCCCTCCCTCTCCCTGCCTGGAAAGCTGCTTCTCAGAGGTACAAGCCAGCAGGTCAGAGGCAGGTGAGCCACCTCTGAGATGATGCTCATACTTGTGCTCAGAGTGTATTTAGGCACGTGTAGACTGGCTGTGACTGGCCCACTCCTGTTTTTCACCTTTTACGGCTGCTTGAAAGGCCTGAATGGCCCTGGCTTTGCATTTGTGTCCTCTGCACGGCTAAGCAAACAAGCAGTGCCTTGTCTCCACTGGACTTCTCCACCCTTTGCTGGCTGCCTTTCAGTTATCTGCCAAAGTGTGTTGCAGGCAAATATTTGCTCTGCGGTCTCAGACACTACCTCACTCCCGTTTGCCCAGGTTCTCACTTCAGTGCCTTGAACATTGTGCTTAGTCTACCCACACCCTGGGGTGTTCAAACAGATAGCAAGTCACAAGGGCATGGGCTTTGTGCATACTGCTCTCCTGCGTGCCTTCCTTCCCTGACGCTGGCAAACGTGGAGGAAGAAGAGACAACACAGGGACAGAGATGTCCAGGCTGTCAAACCCACCTGGAGTCTTTGCAACAAGCATGTCCTTGCTGGGGAGCGCGCCAGCTATGCCCAGCACAGCAGTAAGCACCAGGAGGCGAAGAGAAGGGGCAGACACCAGGCCTGCTTTCCGTGGACCTTTGTGTAAATGCTAAGCCCCTGTGTCTCAGTTTGCTGTGACTCTGGTCTGCTGCAAGGCCAGATGAGTTGGGGCTTGGGGCTGCACCTTTTTCACCCACCTGCAGGTGCCTTGCATGCAGAGCTGTCACTTGGGAGGGCTGCATTTAATTATGTGTGTAGCTTTATTCCATTGGGCTGTGCTCCCAGGAGGAGATGCAAGCTAGATAAAATTATTAGCTGTGGACCATGAGGAGTGCTGTGCCTGAAACAGCCTGGAAGGCCACCTGGGCCTCCTCATCTTGGCACAATTGTCCAATTAAGGCAGCTGTAGGTCCATCCTTCCTGGGACTCTCTCAACAGGGTGCTCAGTTTGGCTGGGTACCCCGTACTCCCCTTGGAAGAGCCCTGACGTAGTGCTCAAGGAGCAAGAGGAAAATGAAGTTCCCTGTTCTCTTTTCTTTCTTTTTTTCCCCTCTCCTGAGCTCACAGCCTCAAAAGCTCAGAAGTGCAGCCAGACCCTTCCTGTTACACGGCAGCAGGGCAAAGACCCCCGAAGTGCTCCCTATGTGCCCTGACAGCAAAGATGGCCCTGATGCACCTGGGGAAGTTTAGGCAGGACTAATGCAGACCCCGAGGACTGCTGGAGTGGAGCAGCAGCTTTGCAGAAGGCCCCACATGGTTTTCATTTGGCAGGTACCAGGGGAGAACGGCACATCGGGAGGTCAGGCTCCAGCTGTTGTAACAGTTCCCGTCCAGACAAACACGCTCTGCTGCAGGATTAGTGGTTAAACATCGGAACAGGCTGCCCAGGGAAGTGGTTGAGTCCCCATCCCTGGAGGTATTTAAAAGACGTGTAGATGCGGCACTTAGGGACATGGTTTAGTGGACATGGTGGTGTTGGGTTGACGGTTGGACTCAATGATCTTAGAGGTCTTTTCCAACCTTAATGATTCTATGAGTCTATGATTCTAGGATGGGGGGGCGGTGCGGCTGCTGCAGTGGTGTGAAGCACTAAGAAGCGGTATGAAGGGGTAAATATGATGCACCAGCCTGGCCGCCAGCACCGCGGTGCCCAGCTGTAACAGCCATGGATCTGCCTGAGGAGGAGGGACTCACCTTCCCGCAGCTTCTTGCAAAGCTGGTGTGTGTAGCAAGGAATCAATGTGTGCTTTTAATAAAGCAACGCCAGCATGCAGTTTGACATGTAGCAAATTCTTCCCTTCAAGAAATTTCTCTTTCTAGCCCAGCACATTCACTTCACGTAAAGGCAACGGAGGACACTAGAAAGTCTCTCCTGGTTTTGGCTGCCAAAAGGAAAGTAGCGATGCTAATTTTGAAAGTAGAAGGGAAAGGGAGTGAGGGCAGGAGGCGGCTGCGCATCGATCCCAGCTGCGCGACACAAGGCAGACACTCCCCTGGGCCACGCTTTGCAAATCTGTCATTTCCCAAAAATGACAATGAGTCACATTTGCCCCATGTCTCATTTAAAGAAACTGAAAGGATTAACTGGTAAGGCATTGGGAAAGGCTTGTCATGAGTCACGCTGCCAGAGCCATAGCTACGCAGGCACTGGAAAGCCCACGTGGCTGTTCCCAAACAGTGGCCCATGGGCAAGAGTGTCCCTTAAAATCTCCAGAAATGGTGATCAGTGCGACTCCAGCACCTTCAGAAAGGCATGGGGTGATCCAAGGGGGATATTGAGGGTTGAAGATGTTCAATGATTTAATGAGATGTCCAGTCATTTGCACAGCTGCGTTTTGGCTCGGGTCTGTCTTATCCACAGTGCATGCTCTCAGGCGGTCTGGAAACAGACTTCAGAATAGTCAGTAAGAAAGCATTTTGTCCACCACCCACTAAAAATAGCCGCACTGTGAAAGAGAGAAATTATAGATGAGGAGGGACAGTTGTTAATCTCCTGACATCAACCCAGCTGGCCAGCACCTGGACTTAAAGCTCCATCTCTACTCAAAAGACTACAGTGAGGAGAGAAAGAGGACTGGAATACATTCCCCCCCAGTCAACTCTGACTTAATCTCCAACTGCAAATGCTGGAGAGCCTTGCCCTGTGGCAAAACAGCAGAGGTAATCTGGCACCTCTGTTGTGCTTTCTTAATTACCTTCAAGTTGCCGATTCTCTAAAGTGTGCTTTGGGGAACAGTTACAAGTCTCCCCATGCTGGTGTTTTGCCCCAAAGTATTTACATTATTCTCAATTTTGTGTCATTTTCTCTCTGGGATTTTCCTTCATTCCCCCCCCCCCCCCCCCCCCCAAGCATGCTAAACATGAACCGCAGAGAAGTGAGATCCAAGAGCTCCTTGGAGCCAAGGGGCAAATATGCAAAGTCTGCCCAGTTTTTAGGGCCACGTTCTCGCTGAGGGTTTACCCCGGTCCTGCCCAGCACAGGACAGAAAGGCCGTGCTGACCCTGTGGGCTCACAGTGCTCCCGTGTTAGGCAGTGCCTCTCCTCTACAGCTGCGGTTGTCGGTCAGTTTACTAGTTCATTGAACTGAGATTTTCCTCTTTTATACATCGACAGATGAAACCGTGGAGGGGAACTCTCCTGCTGGTATGCACTCTCTCTGCCCTTCTCTCTTCAGGAGGGTGTATTCAGTGAGCTGCAGAGCAGAGAAGTACCCCCACACACCTGGGCAAGGAAGGCAAGGAGAGAGGGAGGGGAGCTGGGGAGGCTGCCAGCTGCAGCCGGAGGGAGCAGATGGAGACACAGCGTTAGAGAAAAGCGGTGAGTGGGAGGCACCAAAGGAGAGCTCAGGCATAGAGAAAGGATGGGAACGGCGTGGAGAGGAAGGCAAAGAGCTTCTCTTTGCAACTGTGTATAAGCATCAGGACTTGCAGAGCATCAGGAGGTCCAGCTGTTTGCTGAGGAATAGGGTAACGCAGTGGCACGGCTATTCCACAATAGAGCACAGGCCATGGGTAGCTGGAAACCTCCTTCAGGGGTAAGATTTACTTAAGGCCCCTCACTGAGGCTGCGAAGCAGATGCAACGGTTGCAGCTAACAACCCATTTCATATTCCTTTCAGTTGGGCCCACAGCTCAGGGCCATGGACAACTGAGTTGTTTGCTGTCCTGCCAGTCACCAGGAGCAGCAAGCTCCCTATGGAAACTGCAGAGAGACTGCTCTACCAGGTCCAAAGGAAAAACTTGCTTTGATCAAAGAAAAAAAAAAACCAGTAAGATGAGCAAAGGATGGACATTTAATCCCAGGCTTATTTAGCTTAGCTAGTGCAGCGTTCAGAGCTGCTGTGTTGCAGGTTATGTGACTCTGTGGCTACAGGTGCAGCAAGCTCCCTATGGAAACTGCAGAGAGACTGCTCTACCAGGTCCAAAGGAAAAAACTTGCTTGATCAAAGAAAAAAAAAACCAGTAAGATGAGCAAAGGATGGACATTTAATCCCAGGCTTATTTAGCTTAGCTAGTGCAGCGTTCAGAGCTGCTGTGTTGCAGGTTATGTGACTCTGTGGCTACAGGTGCACAGGAGCTGCCAGGTCCTAACAGAGCAGGAGTCCGTTTAACACAACAGTATGGCTTGGAGAGCGGCTGACTCCAGGTGCATCCACAGATTAGTAAAAGCTGCAAGGAGATAGTCAGAAATGATGTGATCTGGCTGCCCTATTTGTCTCCTCCTGTACCTCCTGGTCTGGGTTACTTCATTCCTGAAGAATGAGCTTTAAGATACCCTCCAAAACTCAATCATTAGGATGCATTACCCATAGCAGTCAAATCATGGGACATGACACGCATCCAGAGAGCTGTGACTGGCCTTTGCAACTTGGACTCTCAGGAATCAGGCCTCCAGCCCTGCCTGACTTGCAGACCTCAGGCTGACAGTAGGGAACAGCCTCCATCCATCCAACCATTTCTCTGAACTGATGCACTGATCGGTTACAGTCGTCGGCTCCCCACCTCCCCGGCGGCAGGGTCTTTCTGGGACTGACATTTCAGAGCTGCAGCAAGAATGACGAAGGCACGAATTTCGGATTCGGTAGGATAGTTCAAATGATGAGACATCTGCCGAAATGTGCTGAAATCTTGTCATTTACACTTCCTGACCTCATTTACAGTTGGTGGGGGGAAACCCAGTGCAACTTGTGTGTCATATCTTGCACATTGCTACGTCACACCAGAGAAAGGGAAAACTTAAAAATTACTTTAATGCAGCCAGCTGCAGGTGAAACAGAAAGTAACCAGCCCACATCAGGACAAGTGAGAGAGGCTCACAGCTTTCGTGTGTCACCTGCTATTTGACTTCTGGCAACTGATGCAACTGCCAGATCTACCTGAAGGGCGTATGCCAGAACCCAAGTCACTCAGGCTGAAGGAAAAGAAACAGTAGACTGCAAGAGCACCATTGGGCCTTTGCCTCACTTAGTCTAGAAGACGGGCAGTACCCAAGAATAAGCGATGACCTGATGAATTACTACCTTAGGACACTTTTCGGAAGCCATGCAAGGGCCATGTCTGTTCTACTCTTGCAAGGACCCCAGAGACAGAGGGGGAGGAGAAAGGGACCATCCGATGAACATGATCCTGCAGGTTATTCAACCCATGCAAAGCACCCAGCTTCTACCACACCCTGTGGATAATAGAGCACCAGTCTAAACTATCTCCTCCCTGAGCACTTCTGAAGGCACCACTCCGAGACGCTCAAGGCCAGAAGAACTGAAAGCTTAAAGAGAACAAGTAGATCAGTTCCTATACCACACATTCAAAACGCTTTTCTATGGAACTAGGCTCTGAAGCTCAAATTGACATCCAAAATTAGCAACAATACCCTCAAGCATCTATCAAAGCATTAAAGGCTCTCACCATCTTGTTGTTCTGCCTCCCCTCTGTATTTAATTTGGAAAGCATCGAGATTATTGCAAGAGTGCTACAGACTCTCCCAGGAAGAAATCTGTATTAGAGTGGAGTGGAAATCTGCAAGGAGTGGTCTGGCTAGCATGTGTGAAACACAGCCTGCAGCCATGCACAACATGGAGATTAAAAAGCATTAAGTAACTCCCAGAGCACTGGAGGAGGCACGGTTCACATTTAGAAGTCACAGTAATCCCACACCAAAATGATCATGCGGTCGTAAACCGTAAGTGCCAACATACAACAGCTTGAACTACAGTGCACTCACAGCTTCCTTTTTTTCACCCCCTCTAACTTTTGCATGCTTCTGAAATCTTGTCATATTCATATTTTAAACCAGAAGAAACCAGTCCCTCTACCGTTTCTTCAGTGTCAGATCTGAAACCCATGCACCCCTAGAGAACAAGCCAGGGTCCAGCTGTGTGCTGGGTGTGGGCTGGCGTAGGCAACGTCACCGGCACTGCCGTGCTTCTCGGCTCTTGCTTGAACTTGGCATCCTCAGAGCATTCTTGGTGGGGCTTGGCACTCAGTCCTTCCCCTCGTCACTCGGTTTGGAAGGATGTATCCAGAAGGCAGGGCTGCCTTCCCAGAGCAGGGGAGCTCTCAACTGGCACTTCAGAAGTGTTTTTAGCACGTGGCGATGTTTACTGAGTAGCTCTCCTTTGGGAATATGTCAAGATGTAGCAACGGGCATAAGAACAATCACGGGAAAGAAAAAGAGTTGCCTTATTCAACAGCTTTGCTCCAGATGTGGCTTCAGAACAGTCTAAATGGCAAAAAAGTTTTTACCATCGCTCGTTCTGCTGAAACAGAAGAGTCAAGACACGGGCAACTGGAGTCCCGTCCCACAGTGCTGATGACTCCAGTCAGCTTTTCTTAGTAATGGCCTGAAATCTGATGTTACCAGAGCTGGACTTTCTCTTCTCCTCTTTTGCTCGTTTTAAAAGTTTACTTTTTGAGTTGCATCTGCTCTAGCATATAAGGAAGTTATCCTGAAGAGCAGCATTTTTACAAGAAAAAATTCTTCCTTCCTTGCACTTCAAAATGTTGATACAATTGAAAGAAGCACCATATTAAGCATGATTAAAAAATATTTTGAAAAGAGCCCAGATCAACAAATTCTTCTTGGATTTTCCAAAAAAATGACAACTATGCCTTAAGCTGACTTTTAAATTTCTTGCTGAAATAATGAAAAACACAGCCAAAAATATGAATATAAAGCAATTTTAATTTTCCTCTAGATATTTATATCAAAGAAATAATACTCATGTCCAAGTACTGTACATACAATATCTTCCTTATAAACTCTTCAGTTTAAAACACATGTACAAAATTGCACATTGCAGTTTGCAAAAAATCATAAATACCTTTTTGCATGTAAACAATTCCAGCACAAGGATCAATGTTATACATTCCAAAATGTCTAAGTGTCTGTTCAGAAACAAACAAAAACAAACAAAAAAACCACTGTGATCTCCATAAAGGTCCTAGTGTTACAAATCAATCATTAACAGATTTCTAACTGATGTACTACGCACAGGGATACATAAATGAGCACAAGGCAAGTCGCCTTTTAGTCCTAAGTACTTAAGACAGAGGCTTGGAATACAATTCTGCTGCCATTTAAACCCATGGTATCCATCCCACAGTATTTAGCGGTAGCAGCATTGAATTAATTTTTCCAAGATTGCCGATCGCAGTATGCCTTACTTTTAATTCTTAAACAAGTTGGCTACCACTGAACAGTAGGAATTGGAAAATGATTGTAAACACAGTTATCACCGTTGTATATTCAGTAAGTTACAGTATTCTCCTAAACACATCACTAAATTAAGAAAATGTTTTACATTTAATCAAGTGCAAGATGCTAACTAATATCGCCCACTTTGTCTCAGAAATAAGTATTTTGAATATAATACTACATAGTTTGTAAAAGTATCATAAAAAAATTACAATGGACATAATCCTCAGTTGTATATTACTAAGCCCTGTAGCTTCTGTTTACATAAAAAAAAATCACCGCATCAGAAAAAAAGCTGTCAGAAGTGTCCTTGATAAACCTCTCCTGACCAAATCCAGCAAATGAGTAGCTACTGAATTTTGTTTCATTATTATTATTACCTCCACCTGTGTGCAATGTCCTAGCCAGCACACCTTTTTGAAGAGTTCCCAAAAATAATCAGGTTTAAAAAAAGGGGGAAGTATTTCTGTATCCATACAGTGTCATTTGTTTTGTTGTTAGTTGTTTTGGGTTTTTTTTAATCTATTCAAATACTGTAATTTTTTAAAATTCTTCCTGAAGCAGAGATTTTGAAAGGGTTTCTCAGAGGCTTCCTCTGTGCCAGCTAATTTAATAAGGCAGAATAAGAAGGTACACGTAAACCCAACTTACAAGAACCCAAGAAAGGATGTAGGCAGACAAACACCCACCAACTAGTTGCACGCAAGCTGCTGGAAGAGCAAAGCCAAATCTGAACTGCTCTGTCTCCACCTTTCGTTTTGAACAGCTATCCTGTATGAGAAAGTTTCAGCGCCATGCCCGAAGGCCTGGGAAGAACCAGTTTGGATTAGAGAGCTGTAGGAAGTGGCAGTTTGCTCATACTTCTCCTTTTGGACAAAAAAAGAGAGCTGGTGGCTACCCAGCAGGGAGGGGCTGCTTCTCCTTTTCAGGAGATCCCTTTGGTCCGTTGATCAGCATGTGGCACGACTGTAATCCCAATGAGGACCACAGGACTTGGGTGATCCTAGCAGCAGCCCCAGCCCACGATACTGCAAGGCTTATGGTACTGCAGGGCATTAAGAGTTTTCTCCATCACGGACGTTCAGCAAGAACCAGGCACCAGAAACCACTGAGCGCTTTCAAGCTGGGTCCTATTGCCCAAGAGCTTTCTCCTTTTTAGCTGATGGGAGTTGGTTGCTCTATTCAACTGATGCAAAGTCATATTGCTCAAAGAATGATGGATTTCATCTTTCCCGGTCTGCACCTATCCGGAGCTGCTCCTTTCTCAGGGGGTCTGTTTCGAGCAATATAACATTAGCCATCACGAAAACCACACAGTGAGGGCACACGTGTGGTCCCCTAAACCTCAGAAAGATTTTCAGCCTAGGCAGAAACTGCAGGAAGAATGAGCCAGCCCTAGATGAGCCATCCCAGGACAGAGAAACTGTCCTGGAAGAATGTCCTACAACTCCACAGACTGAAAAACACGGAAAGCTGAAGAGCTAGTTTACCAATGAGACTTTTTCAGCAATGCAGACCCAGCCGCCTTTCCTGGTAAGACCCAGCATAGGGAGCCTAAGGATTACCTCCAGACACCATGAACTAGAGGAAATCTAACAGATTAACTTCTGGTTTAGGGCCCAGGAGGCTCAGTGCCTTTCACAGCAGAACAGCCCTGATACTGCCCTCTCTGAAGGTCTCTACCCTTCTCTCCTTTTGACCTTAAGAAGCCAGTAGACCCATTCCTAATTAAGAAGAGTAGGAGTGGTAAGAATCAGTGGCCAAATTCGGGTGGGTGAGAGGCCTATGCAGACTGGCTCATCATTTTCTATTTGAAAGCCAGGAATTGCACAATACTATATTGCAACACTTATTCCCTTCCCTTTGTCCCCTACAAAGTAGCTAAGCACAACCAAAGCAAAATCACTGGTGCAAGTTTTTACATTGATGGCTCACATGTCAGAACTGTGCTAAGTGTCTCTGTAATTAACAAATAGTGCTTTGCAACAAAGCGAAACAATTCTCCCAGATTTGCTTGTGTTGGGTCTTTTGTTCCGGGTTGTTTTTTTGGTTTGTTGTTTGGGGTTTTTTTGGGGGGGGAGGAGGGGAGGAGGAAAAAATTAACAAAGCCTGAATATCTGATCTGTTACATACAGAGGAATGCTCAAGGGGCTCGCAAGAACTTGTTTTCCTACATGTTGAGCAACACCACATAGGAAAGCCTTGAAATTAGAGCAAATGCTTGAAGACAGGGCGTAGCTGCCTTTTGGAGCTCATCCTTCACGGGCCGCATTTTATTAGAGAGCAGACCTTTGCATCATCAGTCAGCATTCAGACCTGGACTTTACTTGATGACATTTCAGTATGGTGGTTGCCATGGCTTTAAATAAATAAGAGTAAGTGTGAAATTACTAGTCATCAGGCCAAACAGGGAGGAGCATGGTTTCCAAAGAAGAGAAGTTTAGAAAACACTTAAGCAGTAATAACAAAACAAAATAAGCTAAAAAGCATTCTGAAGAGCAATCTTAATTCTCCGCCACTTAAACATACAATAAATATTACCATTAAATACTGTATCGGAGATAAAATTTATTTCTTCCTTGGATTCCTCGTTCTTTTCTTACTGTTGCTGATTCCTCCAACTATCATCTCTAACTATTACCATGGGGAAAGGAATAAAAAAGTACTTTATTACACACTTTTGGTCTGCTGGGAAAGTGGTATCATACCACAAAGATACCACAGACATACCAGCTTGTGCTGTGATTTCAGTTCCAGTGTACCCAGAAGACTTTCAAACATCGCAAGGATTTACAATACCATTTTAGTAACTGGCACAAAATGGTTTGGACTAGTAATGACACTTAGGCAGCATTTTATGAATCCCTGTTCTGAAGGGAACATCTTGCAGACTGTAAATAGAATAGGTGTCCTAGCTACTTATGGCCATAGCTTCTGTGACATATTATATATAACAAGATTATTTAACTCTCCAGTAGTCAGTATTCTCCCACTACTTCTGTCACCCCTCCATGAAGGATATTAAAAGACGGTAAAAATTGAAAACAACCAAGTGTTCAACCTTTGGCTCTATTCACTAATAAGGGCAAGTTTTATACCAGTATATTCTACTGGTATCTTTCCCTAGCAGTTACTAGGGAAAAAGAAGGAGGGTATCCTAAATATGCTCTCTGGAACAGTCCATTAACTTTATTCTATGCCACCACATTGCTTGTGTCCTGCATTACAGGAAAATCCGGAGATTTATGAAACAGAGGTGTGGGAAAGGTTCTCAAGCTCAGCATGTTATCCTTCAAAAGGCTCAGCGTGAACCACAAGACTATAAAAGCCTTTTTTTTTAAGACTGTTCATTCTTAAAGGTCAATTTTCCATGTTGGGCAGGAAGGCCACACATCCCTCAGGGCGGTGAGAAGCTTTCTGGAGAGGACAAGAAAATGGTATCGAACAGTTCTACAGAGTTCAAGCTACTGGTTATGATTTTTCGAATGTTCAGTCTGTGGTCTAAGAACAGGGATGCAGTGAGAAGCTTGAGTTTTAACAGCTTCAGCTTTCTCCATCTATGAGAGAAGTCATACCACAATCTCACCGATTGTAACTGAACAATTGCAAGAGATGCTTCAAGGTACTTAGCAGAAAGGTTTTCAGATTTATTTAAATAAATTTCAAGGGAAGAGTAAAATAGGACTTAATCTACAAAAGTAACCAAACTTGCAAAACCAAAATCAAAATAAAGACTGCAACCAAAGGGTTTTTTTCTGGGACGGGATGGAGGGTCTGTTACTGATCTCCAGTGACACAGCTCTCCAGACTGGGTGGACTTTATTTAGGCGGCTTACAATTCCACCCTCAACTAGTTCTTAACCAGTAAGTAACGGTAGAAGTAAATCCTACCAGCAGTGTGCTAAATACCAGAATCTAGCAGTGTTATTAGTGCACAGTGAACTGGTCATATCTATTATCTCCATGTGTTAGCAAGGCTTCACAGTCAACCATCACTCCAAAGCATTCCTATAGAAATCGTAATTCCTCCAGAAAAGCCATTTAGCCAGCACACATACTCCTTAAACTATTGCAGACTGTGTTTGTTACTAGTACTAGAAATTCAGAGCAAAGCTCAATTTACAGCTAACCACGCTATGGATACAGACCTTCTGATAACAGACAGAAAAGCAAACAGCAGGTAGGTAATTATTTAGGGTGACTCCCTTGCAAACATTATTTATAATAACCTTCCCTTTGCAGCAAATTACTACATATGAACTGCAGCACTTCAGATTACATTAAGGCTAAATGTGACTTTAAAATAAATGATCTTTTTGGGTTGATTTAGCATTGCAGGATTTGACAGTCCTCCAATTTGACTAGAAATCTAAAAAATCACCTTGCAATCACACACAGAATTACAGCTTAGTTTTCTTCTGGGAGAACTCGACCATGACAAAGAATATGAAGATGCCCCATCGTGTACCACTGCAGCTAAGAACATGACAGTTCCTCCATTTGGCCATGCCCTTTTCTATGCATGCTAGTGTCTGTGCACAACACCTTGATGTGTGTTTGCGGGTATCCATGTGCTTCAGAAGAATTTGTTCATAAAGGTTGGATTCGCTGGCTTTTCCCATATCAGTGGCTGGCACTGAGTTGACAGGATACCACCCAAAGCAGAACTCCAGCACAAGAACCCCTGTCCCCTGCAGGCACAAGACCAAGATTCAGTGCTTTTACATCAGTGACACACTTTTGTCAAGACTACTCAACAGAAAGTTGCATTTCAAAACACGGCGTTGGTGTGATGATACAGATCCTAGACTGGTTTCCTTCCTCTCCCCGTCACTGTTTCCTCAGCAGGACCCTGCGAAGACAGCTAGAGCATGGCATTCTGGTTGACCTACATGCAGTGGACTGTTTCAACATCCAAGCAGAGATCCGGTTTGTGACTATACTGATGCAGAAAGTAAACCTTCTGGTATGCAATACCTTAGGAAAACTGCTTCCAGACTAAAGCAAGCAGCAAGGATAAATGCCTGTAACAAGTCAACAGGATGGTGTCTCGGAAAGCCGCCCTCGTTATGAATTAGGTGTATACGTTTCTAGACTCTCTTGGCACCACACGGACAACAGCAGGTTCTCCACTGTGCACTCACTGTTGCAGTGTTTTTCAGAAACCTACATGTAGTTTGTCACACATGACCACTTCGTGCAGAAGTTGCTTCTGCCCCACCTCTGAGTTACTGAGTTACCAGCCATTATGAAGAGAGAAGTTTCACAGCACGAACAGCTGCAAGCCACTTCATAGGCAGGATAAAAAGAGAGGCCTCTGAAACACAGGACAGGATTAACTGAGAATTAGTAAGACCTCTTGTCTCCCATAATGTACTGTAACGGCCTAAGTCTCCATAAATTCAGACTTAATTCATCAACACCTTCACAGTAAAGTTTCACCACATGCAGTAAGACTAGCAAGTTTGTAAGAAGCTTTAGATTCTGCAGTTTGTCACAGGAACATTTATCATACTGCATCAGGTACAGTAAACCCTGATGCAGCCCCACAGCAAGTGGCTGTGGCGTTAGAAAGATCAGTCAACATTTGCAGGATTATTATGCACTGTGAATGCTTTCTGTTCAAGGCTTTTTCTGCTGATACAGGTCTTGCCAAATGTTAAAAAAGGTGAATCCCTGACAGATTTTACTGTCCACCTCTGCTGGAAGATGCACAGTCACTGCACACGATACCAATCAGATGAAGCGACCAAAGAGTGTCAAAACAGCCTAGGAACTCTTCAACACTCATTCTCGGCTACAGTAAAACTGCAAACAAAATACTTGGAAAATTGAAGTGGTTTTGTACAAATCAAATATGTACACAGATATGTCATACTCCAATTTGTCTACTCACTAAACATAGAAACTTAGAGAATCAAGTAAGGAAAGAGAAAAATTATCCAGCAGCAGTTACAGCTGCACATAAGAATAAACGAAAATGTAACTCATGGCTTTTTCTTTTTTAACTTACACTCCAGAAGCAGAAGGACACATAAAATGCATTGAAGAATGACTTATGTTACAAGCAGATGGGTTTTTTTTTCTTGCATATTAATTTCAGATATAGAGAGATGTTCTCTAAGGAGCTACTGGATTCAAATAGCCAAGACTCAGGTTATGGCAGCCAAGTCACTATTTTCAGCACAACTAGTAATTCAGACATAGCATGCATCTGTACTTCAGACACCACTGAACAACACTATACAATAATTCAGAAAGTATCATTGAGCTATGTAACTGATTAGAAATTAGTTGCCAAATAAAATTTCCACTTTAACAGCTGCAAACTGCAGAATGCCCCAGGGCTTAACTTTGGGAGATCACTCCTTTTGTCAAAGGTGAGACGGACACAGTCGATCAAATATTTAAGTGAAAAAAAAAGGATGCCTCATGACTTTTCCTTCAGTAATGACAAACACAAACCAAGATAATGGAGAATTGTAGTAGGGCCACCCTTTGATCTTGAACAGTGCATGATAGTCAATAGTGATTTATGACATGCAGTGAAGAGTACAAATCCTTTGAGGTATCTACCTCTTGCAAGACCATCAAAGGCTCATCACAAAATGTCACTGCCACCACCAGAATCACCCCCAAACACCTACAGTCTCAAGGTATGCAAAGTACTTGTGTTTTGCGAATTGCTCCCTAAGCCTGCCAAATGGGCTCGCCCTGGAGTCACAGTGAAAGTGGTAAGAACCACTCACCAACCACCTGGACCTGTCTGGATGCCTTGTGATACTGACAGATTTCACTACCCCTTCTACGCTGGGGAGCAAACCAATCAACTTCTCTAGTAATGACATCATCTGAACCAGTCGTAGCAGAGTACTTCCCCTGCACTCACAGCAAGCAGGGGCAGATCTGATGGGAGCTCCTCCCTCTGCCCAAGGAAGGAGTGAACAAGACCTCCCTCACCACAAACACTCCTCCTCCTACTCCCCAAGACAGAAAAGATCTGATAACAATTCAAAGAAATGAAAATCATTTATGAATTAAACTATTTTGCTCTAGCACCTAAATAAGAAGGCACTTCACATCTAGATCAAGACATCGGTTCAAGCGCGTTCAAAATCTGCTGATGAGCAGCAAGTGAGATGTGCACAGGAGCAAGCATCCACCAACCAAAACAAGACAAAGGAAGGGACTGCATCATCTCCACAGCAGAGATTACACCTACGGCAGAGAAACAAAGAGGGATGTTTATTTGTCATGGGTTCATACCTGGAATGCAAAACCAGATCAGAAGGGCATGAGGGTAGCCTGCAAATCAAGTCACGCAGTGAGAATCTTTGTAAGGACTAGCGAATAGTGTGCACAAGTATAACAAAACATGGTACAGTTTTGAAGGATGAAGAAAAACACTAAAAAGTGCTGAGGTTCCACTGAACATAAACTTTTTTTTTTTTTTTTAACAGTGACACTTATACAGCCAACTTGCCTGCAGTTACTGAAAAGGAGCTACATTGATGCAAATTGTATAAACAGTCTGGAAAATTTTTACCCAGTATCTATCTTTTAACATCTCACAGTGACCAAAGTTTTAGGCAGAAAATCAAAACCTAAAAGAAATAGACATGAAAAATGCTGCAACAAACTGAAGAAAAAAGGCAGGACAAAATAAATAAGCCATATTCAAAGATCTAGGAACACTGCAGGGGTAAAAGCCAGAGTACTAATACATTTTAGAAGACAGTAACAATCAAGCCTGACGGCTGCAGCAGGCAAGCACTCCTGAGTCTTGTTATATTGGTTTAAACTGTTGGGTGCTTAGGCTATCCACTCTTATCTCTGCTATCGGTGCAGCAACCTCTAGCAGAATCAATAGGGAAAAAAACCCAACCACCCCCCACTATTCTCAGATTTTGGTCACGTCAGTGTTAGATCCTGTGTCTTAGCCTAAATACCAGATGAAAGAAGGCATTTATGAAGGTAACCTGTCACTCTACAGAAAACACATTTCTTTTGGACAACTCTACTACCAGAATAGTAGCCTCCGGCAGAGAGCTGGAGCCACCAGCCTCACTAGTAACCTCTCGTCAGTCATCAGGGTAACAGAGCTGGCCTGTCAGCACTTCTACCACCTAACAGGTGTCAGCTGGAACGTAAAGCAGGCTATCAAAGAAGTTACCACAGGAGATCTTTGGGAGGCTGGACGCAGGACTGCTCTTGCAGAAAGTTCAAATGGGAGAGAGGTTACGTGTGGTGGTTTCCAGCTTTAAAACTACCATGCTGAAGAGGGTGGTAGTTATAACCCTGCCAGACTATAGCCCATGATAGCCCTACCCTTGGCTGGGAAGGGGAATTGCAGTGATTTCCTGTGTCTCATGGATCCCCCGCTTCTCTTTTGACATTGCTAATTTACTCTGACCAGAAACGGTAAAACAAGTAAAGAACAAGTACTGCACAGCTGTATTTATCACTGTCCCGTGTCCTACCGCAAGATCTTTACCTAGCCCTACACTCATTTGCAAATACAAGAACTGAAACAGCAGTGTCCACCCACGCAAGTTTCATGAATTTTTCCAGGATTCCTTAGAAAAAAAACCCACCTCACTACATATACAGTAAAGCTAAGCATCTCACATCAATATATCTACCAGGCAGCATTACCTCTCTCACTAGAGAAAGCGTGTTAAGTGTGGGGGGAAAAAACATCTGTATCGGTTTCTCCAGTCTTACAGCATCTTTGCAGACAGGTGATGCCTGCCACACAGTAAAAACCAGTTATTTTTCACCCAGTTATTATATAACAGGCAGTGCTATAGATTGTATGCTGTCCGGTTCAGAATGCCTTTAAGAAGTCTTTAAACCTGTGTTAAGATGAAAAGAATTTTTTATCTGTTCATTAGTATTTCTAACAGCAGAAAGTACTGTTACAGGCAATCGTTTCAACCACTGAAAAGGCTCTGGTGACATGATTAAACAGTTATACAATGGTTAATATGGCTTCTACCTAATTTGCATATGCATTAAGAAAAGAAATATCCTCAGAACATCTCAGCTACAATAACACAATTACTATGCATTGTCATGTCATTTCACATGTGTGCCAGGAATGACGATGCACTAAAAAAAAAAAAGCTCACACACTTGACTGCTGCAGCTCAACTTTCTGAACAGATAGTACTCACGTATCCCCAATAAAAGCAAGAAAAACTGTGAGTCTATCCCATTCTTCTTGAAATTCAAAGCATCAAGTGTAGCCTTCAGAAGAAGTAAGAGATGTTTGACAGCTCCTGAGTGGGTTTAACAGATCTGAGCAATGGCTTGTACACATAAAGATGTCTATGCCCCCTTGGCTCCTCATACAATCCCCTGTTTTCACCAGCTGGCACAGACACATATCCCCATGTAAGTTTTGCCTCTGAGTTCAAGCAGAGTTGTTAGCACAGTTTCAAAGAGGGGAGCAGGCCCCGCTCTGCAGCTGGATCTGCTCAGGAGAAGCCCTGCCCTCCCCCAGCAGCAGGCCCGGCCCGCGGCCCCCACGCCGAGGGGGCTTCTGGTGGGGTGACCGCCACACTCCGACAGACCCTTCCCACTGCACCACGCCACAGGGCTCGACAGCGCTGCGTTAGCGGCTATGCTCAAAATACACAGGTGCAGCAGAAGCAAGGTAGGCAGTAGTACCGAGCAAGGGATCTAAAGCTTTCAGAAACTTATTGAGGATTATGTCAAATCAGAGGAAATAGTTCCTTCGCTATGCTCTTCTACTAGTAAAATCTTGACAAAGAAATAAATCACGCCAATTCTTCCCAACCAGAAAAACATTTCATGTTCTAGCGCTGACTCTTCCTGCCTCTAGAGTATTGCAGAAAGTTTCTTTAGAACGAAGTAGACCAAGAAGCAAGATACACAGAGTTCTACTGAAAAATAAATCTACTTCTCCGTAACATTTCTGCAGTTTATTCAAACAGAACACAATGGAATTACCACCTTTATAGCTGACCCACCCCAAATCTGAGCCCTTTTCTGTATAGCACTGAATTGTTACTATACTACGTAAAGAGCAAACACTACTGGAATGTACACAGTGAAGGAAAAAAAAGTAAAGCTTTTCTTGCCAAAGTAACCGTTTTCACTACTAACATGTTATCTAGAAAAATAAGGTCTAGGCAACGTCCAAAAGTGTTCAAGTTTCAATAAATAACTATCAATGCCCCAAATTTGCACTGGCACGAGAAATATGGATCGTATAGTTTAGAAAAGTTATTTTCATACGACCGAGTCAGCAATGCATTTCATCCTGCTTAAGATTTACAACAAAAATCATTTCTCCCCAGGGTTCGATTTTAAAACCGAAGCCGTGTAAGTGCAAGAGCACCCACATACATAGCTGTCTTAACTCTCAATGGCAAATTAAAGCTCTAGAGAAAGACGGTATTTTAAAAAAAGTTCTTTATCAATACCAAGAAAATATACATTCCCATATTATGCTTTAAATATATATATGTACACGCACATCTTTTCAAAAGGGTATGATTCTGGCTTTTTTTTTTTTCTTTAAGTTTGAAAAGCTTATCCATTGCTATACAGTTCAGTAAGGTGTATTAGGAAACACACTTTTTATATCCCCCATGAAAATAAAGTTGAATCTTTCTGTAAACAGGAATTTCCTTAATTTCCGAAATCTCTACAGACCTCAAGTACTTCACTGAAAAAAACCAACCACCTGCCCCAAAACCACCCACGGAGACCCTCGCTGCCGAG
>NW_008794879.1:1648637-1650936 GCF_000699145.1 Aptenodytes forsteri | reverse complement strand
CCCCGGTCCCCGGTGTAGCCCTGGTGGGTGGGGAACCCGTGCTGCTTCCCCCGAAAACTCGCCTCGCGGCTGGGGTGCGGGAGAGGAGGCGCTGCCGGGGGCTTCGCCCGGGACGAGGGGTTTCCCGTGGGCGTCACCCGGGGGTGCTCCAGCCACGGCACACGTCCTGCAGGAGGAAAGCGAGCAAAGCCCACGCGTGGCGGCTGCTGCGGGCAGGTGCTCGTGCGTTGGGTCTGTGATGGACAGGCACAGGGTAGTGCAGGTGTGGAGGGTTAACGCTTCCCGACAACGTGGGCTGGGAAGTCTGCCGGGGAAACGCTCCGCCATCGGGAAACATGCCGACTTGCCAAAGCACAAGCCGCTTGCAAGAAGGAGATGGATCTGACGTAGCTTTTCTTCTGAAAAAAAAAGTTTAGAGGAAGGGTTTGAAACAGCTTAGACATCTTTTCAACATTATTGAAACATGAAAGTACTGTTTTTTAGTTTGCGGTGGTATTTGCTCTCTTCACTAGAGACAATTCCCACTGCCCGTCTCCAAGTCTCTGAAATTCTTACAGGACGAGGAAATCGCTTTCCACCCAGTCTTTTAAAAATCCGTTCTGCTGGGGATACTGATGTGATCCTGACAGAGCTGCTGAAAGCTCTCTTCTAAGACGGCTTGCTGACTGGGGGCCCTCAGTGGCTCATCTACACATTCACCAGTTCTCCCCATCCACGGTGGGCTCCACCAGCATCCCCTCAGTTAGGTGTCACCCTTCTGCAGTCTACTTGTGCCTTCTCCCCAGACATTTCCTCCCTGCACATCAAGAACAAGTGCCTCTTCTCCGAGGGTCTAGCGATGCTGCTGAGCTCTGCTGTTGCCCCACCATGTGCACAGCCACGCTGTGCCTCCACTGTGCCTAGGTTTGCTCCAAAACCGGGAGCGGGGGAGGAGGCAGAGGCACCGGTGTCAAGTCAGGAAGGACTTTGCCCCATGCTTGCCACTTCAGATCCATAGGAGAAACAGAGTCTAAGTGCACTAAGTAAGGCCTCGATGACCTTGACTCACCTACCCATGGGGCAGGAGCTCCACTTCAACTCAGCCTCAGTAGCAGTCCCTGCCCAGCTACGTCGCAGGTGTTTCTCTCTCCAGCCCCATCTCCTGGGTGGACCTTGGACCTGTGTTTCCAGTTCTGTTCCGGGCACCATCTCCCGCTGCTCCTGCCTGGACTCCCTGGGTGGACCTTGTACCTGCTTCATGACCTTGCCTCGTCTGAGCGTGTCAGTGGGTCCAACCACCAGTGCCTGCTCTGCCTGCCCTGCTCAGGTGCTGCAGGACTCTGCTGGTGAGGGCCACCGCCATGGCTCCGGCCACCCCCAGCTCATCTCCCCGTGGGGCAGCCCCGCTCTGCCGCTCCCTGAGGCGGTGGCAGAATCGCTGCCCAGAAAACTGGCGGCAGCAGGACTCCAGCGAGAAGAAAGCTGTCAGGCAAAAGCCAGAAAGAGAGGCATTTGCGTGGATAGGGGACGAGTAAGCACATCTTTCTTGGTGAGGAAGGTGATGCTAGAAAGAGCTTATTTTTGTTTCCTTGTCTCTTCACTGACCTGGCAGCAGAGGGGCAGAGCTAGCAGTACTCAGCCGACACCGAGTACTGAAAACAGCTAATGCGAGTGGCTTTGTGGGAGTATTGCCGCAGCTGCTTGCTGTACGAGCTTTTTCCGTCGTATTCCTGGGCGAGCGAATGGCAGTGACTGGTACCTTCTCTGCAGCTGGGCAAAGAGGGCTGCCTAGGCAGAGAAGCTGTGGCCTCCAAGATGAAGTCAGTACAGCTTCTCTTCTTTCCCTTACGAAGCAAGTGCAGAGAGGGAGACTAGACTGAGGGGAAAACGAGGTCCTGGGTGGGGACAGAGAAAAAGCTGGGGAGGTTCACTTGGCTCTGGGGTCATTGTCAGAGAAATTCTAGATACGACGTGATACACGACAGAGACGATGCTAAAGGCAGGTCCCTTCTTCAGTCCTCTGACAAGACCTGCCAGTCAGTTATATAGGATGGTTTTACTTGCCGATCTCATGCAGAGTTGGAAGGTGAGCCCATGGAACGGAAAAATGCAGAAGCTGCTTGAAATAAATTCATTGGTAACAACAGATCGGTTTATTTAGATTGCTATCTAATACTGGCCGATATACCTGCAAGCCAAGTTTCAGTGAGTGAAACAGAGTTGTTTCACACACCCTTAATGCAACTGTGTATTATGGCAATGTGGTCTTTTTGTTGTTTTCTTTCTCTCCGCCCCCCGCCCCCCCCCTTTTTTTTTGCTG
>NW_008794879.1:1643523-1647625 GCF_000699145.1 Aptenodytes forsteri | reverse complement strand
TGTCAGTGGGGGGCGGGGCGCAGCGGTCGCCCGCGGCCGCTGAGGGGGGAGCCCCGCCGGGCCCCGAGCGCCTCGCCTTCCCTGTCCCTGGGGGTCTCTCAGAGGAAAGCCGAGGGGCAGTACGCTTTTTGCCCCTTTTTTCAGGGAGAGGGGGACCCCCTCCCCCGGGTTTTCAGAGGGCTAAGACCCCAGCCCGGTCCGTGTGCGAGGTCTGGGTTGGCAGGAGGGGTTTGGCTCCGAAGATGAGCTCGTCGGAGGAAGAACCGAGCGATCATGCAGTCAGGCACGGCAGTGCTTAGCTGTAACCCGACCCCGTGTTAAAAAGCTTTCCAGAAAAGCTGAAAGTACTTCTTATTTACAGGTTTCCTCTTACAAGACCTGATCTTTGCAAGAAATGGGAAGCTGCTGTTAAAAGGAAAAACTTCAAGCCAACCAAGTATAGCAGCATTTGTTCAGAACACTTTACTCCCGATTGCTTTAAAAGGGAATGCAACAACAAGCTTCTGAAAGAAAATGCTGTGCCCACAATATTTTGTTATACTGAGCCCAGTGAAAAGGTAAACCCAAAGCACTCGTAGTTTAAGGTACTGGAATGCACGTGCATGTTGCTCATATCAGTTTAGCAGGGCTTGGTGTAGCAGAGCGGCGGGGAGAAGATGCAGATTGTGAAGGATACTGGCTGAGTATGTGCACCTGGAGGCTCCTGGAGGGCTGTGGTGGCTGAAACACGTCCAACAGCTGTCCTCATTTGCTTTGACAAGAGCAGAGATGTATGCTGTCCGAGGCTCTGGAGCAGGTAGAGCATTGTACAGACAGGCAGTAGCTCTGATCTGCGCTTGTGTGCATACGCAGAAGCCTGAGCAGCATAACTTCGGTTAAAACCTTGTGCTGAATTAAATGGAACAGCAGGAAAGCAAGAAAGTATTGCCCTGTAGTTAAGTTGTCAACTGTATTTGTGGCATATTCGGAGTTTTAGAGAGCCTTCAACAGTGCTTGCAAATTGCACTGTACTCTCCCATGGTGACTGGTGGCTACTGCTAACGTTGAAGAGATGATGTACCTTAGTTCTGAAACTTAACTCTCCTCTCTAAAGGGCTCTGTACTCTGGCTTCGCAGAGTTTACGTGAGATGCAGAGGGGCAGAACAGTAGCTGCACCTGCTATCTGTCTGTGCTGAAACCATCTCTGTCTTGCCTTAACGGTTACCTTGGGTTCATTAGCCAGACTGGTCCCTAACTTCTGTCTCTGAACTTGTGATGGTAGTCTCCTGTGAGATGTATTGTTCACTCACTGTGCTGCTAAAGCAGCTTACCGTAAGATACAAATCGGTTCTGAGTTCTTCCTTCCTGATGTAATAATTGCAAGACGAGAACAGAAAAGATTGATTCTTAACTCCTGTTAAGGATACAAAATACTAGATCTCTTGTCACTTTGCCATAGAGGAAGGGGCAAAGAGGAGAATGGATATGATAGGTCTAGGGGGTGAAAGACTGTAATGGGATGAAGTGCACAGAGGAAAACTGGGACTTTTGCTTGTTTGATTTTTCTCTTTATATACAATACTGGATTTGATGGAGAAATAAAAAGGGAATGTATTTGAAAACTGAAAAGTGGCTAGTAACAGAGAAGAGAATATAAGCAGAAGGTATATGAGGAAAGACGGACAATTTCCAGGTAAATACAGCTGTGTTACGTTTCTTGTTTGATTACGCTTCCCTGCTGTCTGTACGACACACATTTTCTTTGTCATGTGTAAAATAGTTGCAGAATTTTTTACAGCCTGAAAGCTGAATGGGTGTATAGGGTGATCTGCAAAAGTGCGATTGGTGCAGCAGGATTAGTGGTGAGCCACATTCCCCATTTCATTATCATGCCTGGATCTACAAAAACACAAAAGAGAGCCTTTTAATTATGGAGAAGGATTTAGTGCTATTCCTGTTTGTCTCACAGCACTTTTAAATGGACTGCCACATATCTTCAAGAAATAACGTAGTAACAGAATACCACCACAATAGTATACAATAGTATACCACCACAATAGTAGCGGTTGTTCTGGAATTGAATCCACACTGATTTTGAAATACAGCTTTTTATCTTTTGCATTATGTAATTTGACATACTTTCTTTTTCATTACTTATGTCTTCAGAGAATCATTTTTTGGCTGTAAGAAGTAATTAGAATTCACTTATGATGTGTCAGTGATACCAATGATCTGTTCTCCGTGATACGTTGTGACAATAGTAATGTATTTATAGAGGTAGCATGTGCTGGATAAGCTGCAAATGGAAGTCTCTGTGTGAATTCAGCTGTCCAGCAATGACCTGATTTTTGCTTGTGCTTCCAACAAGGGTGAATTTCTCTTTGCCAATTGCATCTTTGCCTTGTAATTTTTTAGTACAAGAGTTTGAAAGTGATAGCTGATAGGGTCAAACTCTCTAGAATATTCATGTGAGAATTAGATAGGCACACTGTTAGCAGCGATTTCTTATAATTGTGAAAGAGTGGTAGTTGGCTGGTTTTGTACCTTAAAGTGATCAGTAATATTTGCATATGAAACTTCTTTCAACAACAATCAAAACCGCCTTCTTCAGTTCCTGTCTGCCAAGTGTTGTAGTTTGTACAAGAGGGATATTGAGCCCCCAATATCAATGTTAGCTTGTTTGCATGTTAAGTCAAGGAAGTTAATGACATGACCTTCAGATCTGATGAGCTTGATATTTAGATGATGAGCATTGTCAGCTGCTCTTATAGTCAACATTGTCCCTGTCCTTATGCTTTTATGTGTAGTAATAATATTGGCAACAGGTGGGTAGTTAGAAAATTCGTTCAGTGCCTCTTTCACTGAGAAAGTCTTAGGCTTTCTTTTTGACAGGCAATATGCAAGCTCTTTTGTTTAAACAGTGCTTTTTTTTTATCAACATGTGCACAGCAGCATTTCTGAATTATACTGCATTCCTTTGGGGCAGAAGGAATCTGATTCTCTGCTCTGGCCTGTACTCAGGTGGTGAGGGATCCGTGTTGTCCTGAACCGTACAAGTAAACCTATCGAGAGCAGTATGATAAAGACTTCAGTTTCGTGTGGAGTTGAGCCAATCGATATTCTGCTGCTGCCAAAAGGGAGAATCGTGCTTCTCCCTTCTCCATCCCATCTGCCAGCCGTGCAGTCCTGTTTCTCACTCCTTCCACACACCAGCACAGGTGTAGGTCATACTTCGTGTTGCATTGCTTTGACTTTTAATAAAGGACAGAAGAATTCTGCAGTGATGGTGGGAGAGTGAATAGCTTTCTGTCATCTTAGCAACTTACTATGTTTGAGCAAAGAGTAAATACCAGGGCTGGGAGGGCTGCTTTGCTCTTGAAGAGCTGTTTATTTTGGCTCATCACGTCTCTTGAAACCAAACCCTTATGCTATAGCCCGAAAGCAGTGACACAGTGCCTTCCAGTTGTTGAGAGGCAGGCCTTGCTGTGCCTACCTCTCTGCTCTGCTAGCTTATCAGCCCCCGCAGTAGGTGACCCTTATTTTACCTCAGCAGATGATCATCTGCTTCTGCTGTGTTTTTGATTAAGTTAGCTGATAGGTTCAAAGTATATAATGGTAAGATGCAGCAGAAAGAAGGAGAGACAAAGGGGAATGGGGTGGCAGTGATGAGTTACTAGGTCAGCTGAACTCCTTTTTAAAGACCTGCAGCCTGTGTTCCTGCTTCTTAGCTAATTGTGGATATGTATTTGACCTAAGTCTTCAAGTGAGAGTAATTGCTACGTTCTTCAGTTTTTTATTTATTTGAAACATGAAGGACTTGAGTTTCAAGAGCCCTGAAAACGAAGCTGCTTAAAAATATCTCCAGTTGACAAGCCAGACAAAACAGGCCCAGAACTGTTTGTTAATTTTGAAAATGTAGGCTTTGAAATTTATTTTATTAATTCAGTCTTGGTTGTTTATGTTATTCTGGGGCTGTAGTAAGGGAGTTGTGTTGTAAACAATGTTAAGCATGAAAACGTACTTTTTTTTCTTGTTGTTTGTAGCCTGAAGAATTAGAACAGCCACCAGAAGATCCACTACCGCCGCCTCAGCCCACGCCACCGCAGCCGCCCAACCCAACAC
>NW_008794879.1:1642428-1643303 GCF_000699145.1 Aptenodytes forsteri | reverse complement strand
TGTTTATGTTATTCTGGGGCTGTAGTAAGGGAGTTGTGTTGTAAACAATGTTAAGCATGAAAACGTACTTTTTTTTCTTGTTGTTTGTAGCCTGAAGAATTTGCAGAACAGCCAGAAGATCCACTACCGCCGCCTCCGCCGCCGCCACCGCCGCCGCCACCACCACCACCACCACCACCAGCTGCTCCAGCACTACCACCGTCTCCATCAACTCCTTCTTTTCATTTGTCTCAAATAGATGCCAGATTCGTAGATCCAAGTATTGGATTATTGATGCCTCCTCTCCAGACCCCTAGCAATCTTGCTGTTTTTTGTGATCACAACTATACCGTAGAGGATACAGTTCATCAGCGAAAAAGAATTCAGCAGCTGGAGGAACAAGTTGAAAAACTGCGGAAGAAGCTCAAGACAGCACAACAGCGATGCCGGCGTCAGGAAAGACAAATTGAAAAACTGAGAGAGATCGTTCAGTTTCAGAAAGAAAAAGACATATTGGCAGGAAAAGGCTATGTGATTCTGCCCAATGACTATTTTGAAGTTGTAGAAGTACCTGCCTAGAAGTCATGAACACCGGTTTTCACTTTGCTCGGCCAAGAAATTTAGTTTAAAAACTAAATGCTCTCTAATTCTGTGTGTAAGACTCTCCAGAATTCTAAAACAGTAAATAAGTAGTCATACAAATGAGATCACATTTTTTCTTCATTATCATTTCAGTTCGATACACTTTTAATATATTGAAAATGCAAGCATCTCAGAATTAGAATATACATCTGGTTTACAAAATCTGAATTGCTTTACAGAAGGAAAGGATGCAAGGTTGAATACATTTTAAATCTTTTAATTTTTTTTTTTTTTTTTTTTTTTTTTTTTTTTTT
>NW_008794879.1:1596755-1641180 GCF_000699145.1 Aptenodytes forsteri | reverse complement strand
TTTTTTTTTTTTTTTTTTTTTTTTTTTTTTTTTTTTTTTTTTTTTTTTTTTTTTTTTTTTTTTTTTTTTTTTCTTACTGCAAAGCTTTGTTGAGGCATTTAACGTTGGCTTTGGTGATCCCCAGGAAGTAGTTTTCACTGATTTCAGGAGGAGCAGAATTAGGCCAGTTAAGAACACCTGCAAGTGCTACAGAAAGATAGAGAAAGATAAGATACACATTTCAGCCTGGGAAAACTTCCAACCTCAGTTTGCTATGCCTTCAAAGCACTGCAAAAAGTCTAATTCCTGGATCCCTTTGGTGAGGTATGTAAATGAACCTCTTCTTTTGGAATAACCTTTCGCCATGTGTGTGTTGTAAGGGAGATGAGGAGAATTCATTAGCGTAGCTGACGAGAGCTGTAGAAGAGGCTTTTGTCTTGAGGGCACTTAAAAATACTCCTGAAGTGCAGTGCTGCACTGAACATATATGTTATTGGACTGTTGGCAGGATCAAGAAGGCAGTGTGCTGTTTAGGGTGACTGCTTTTCAAAAGTACCCTGATAATATACAGTCCCCAATATGCTGGAGTGTGACATTCCCATAAACACTGTAATGGGTAGAAAGTTGTCCTTGTCTTTGAAATTGTTGGTCTTAATTCACATCTCAACTGTGTGTAGCGTCAGGAAATGAAGAACTTTTTTTACTTATCCAGGGTGTCAGGCATTTGTGACTTTCATTGCAGTATACTGTGATTTTCTTTCCTTTCTTTTTTTTTTTTTTCATTCTCCTGCCCCCCGAAAGGCATCCACCAAAGGGCAGTTATGGAATTAGACTTTGGGAGTTGCTTGGTGCTAGACTGGTTTTTAATATCTCAAATGCTGCTGCATCTCCTTCAGCCTTATTGAATTTAGCATGACAAAGTAGTGCAGCAGTTTGCACTTGCTGTCTAATAATTTGTTTAGTCAATGAACTCATTCAAAGTCAGAGAAAATGGCATCGTGCTAACCCTATGGTAGCCTTCACAGCTGAAGTTCCTGGATATATTAGACGTGAGGAAAATAACTTTTCTCAGTCCATGTCAGACTTGTGTGTAGTGTGGATTCTAGCTCTGATATTAATCAAGCCCTGTTCACAATGGCTTTAAAAGCTTCCCTTAATATCTTGTTAGCATGACATTTTGAAATGTTTCGAACCAGTCTCGATACTTCTGACCTCACTCATGCCATGTATCTACTTTCCCTACCATTTCATATACTTAAGATGAACAAAAATGCTGATGCATCCTTTTGTGTACATTTATTATACCTGATTAAAAATAAAAAGCAAATGGTGTGTTAGATTTTTAACTGCTCTCTCTCCTCTTTTCCCAGTACTTTGCCAAAACTAGCTTGACGTTTTGTATCTTTTTTCTAAAGTAGTTCCCTGGTTTAGATGCTGGGTTTTTCTCACAGTGTTCCCAACTCTTCTTGCTGCTATGCTTTATACTTAAAATAAACTTGAAAATGCTCAAATTCAAAAAGTGACAAGGGCAAGACGTTTAAACAACTGTTGCTATGCTGTCAGCATGTGTGGCCAGATAGCAGATTGTTTCTGTTTTCTCTCCAAAATACCCTCTCTTCTTAGTCTCCGGGAATTTAAAGTGCAACTTCCTGAGGCCCAGTGGGTTGCTGCAATACCACAGCCCTGTGGTCGGACTGCTCCTGCCATCCCCCTCTTCCCCCCGCCATTTCGCTGTGTAGTCCTATTACCACCCTTCTTATTTGCACCAGTTCTGGTGCTGGTTGTGCCCATCTGTGGGGCGATTCAGCGCACTGAAGCAGCAGGTTTGGCTGGTAGTGGAGAGACAGAGGAAGACCAACGGTATCAGGTCTGATACGAGAAAAAAGCAGGGCCAGAAGCTGGGGATGGGGAGAAATAAGTCCTTTCCTCTGGCTGCAATGAGCTGTCGCATTATGTCAGCTGCTTCTGAAAATACAAAGGGAACTTCATACTCTTAACGTTCAGCACTGCTTCCTTCCACCCTGGCCAAAGATCCCCATCTCCCCCCACCGTATGCTCTGGCTGCTGTGCTTGTTGGGCCCTTTCTTCAGGTATTTTAGCTTCATAACCCTCCAGAAAAGCAGCCCAACAAAAGTAAGTCAGCAAGGTAAATTTAAGGCATGCTGATTGATAGAAGTCTGGTGTGTAGAGTCCTTGTGTGTTTAAGCTTTCCATGCTGGTGAAGTTGGTTTAACGGCTGACTGAAGTGAATGTTCCTTCCATTGAGAGGGGTGATTACTGCTTGTCTTGAGGGTTTCAGTAGTACCAGGTTGAAGAGGGGACTGCTGCCCAATTGCTGACGCTTCCTTTCCTATTATCAAAGGATGTTTCTAAGAAGAGATGCAGTCCATTCTGACAACGGGCTTGAATTTCATGCTGGTGAAGTTGGTTTAACGGCTGACTGAAGTGAATGTTCCTTCCATTGAGAGGGGTGATTACTGCTTGTCTTGAGGGTTTCAGTAGTACCAGGTTGAAGAGGGGACTGCTGCCCAATTGCTGACGCTTCCTTTCCTATTATCAAAGGATGTTTCTAAGAAGAGATGCAGTCCATTCTGACAACGGGCTTGAATTTCTCCTGCAGCAACTCTTTTTTTTTTTTTTTTTCCTTTCTTTTTTTAAAAAAAGGGGGGTACCGTCTCTTGTCTAAGTCTGAAAATCAGAGGCAGCCAGGGATGAGAAGCTACTGCTCTCATTTGCTCTTCTGCCATTTAAACTGTCCTTTCAGAAGGGCATCTGCCAGCGCCTCCAATTTGCTTTTTTCTCAACTCTTTTTTTTTTTTTTTTTTCCTTTCTTTTAAAAAAACCCCCTTGCTAACTCCTGATGCAGTGATGCTAGGGCTAGGTGTGGACTCTGCTAGGCCCATGACGGCTGGCAATATCTCAGAGCTCTGAAGTGGGGAAAAAAGGCTGGCACGGAAACAACTGATTGTCTTTCAGCAGTTGACTTTTCCTGCACGGCGCCCTATACTGAGATCTCTCTGATTGATAGCAATATAGAAAGAGAAGATGGCTATCTGCTACTGGCCAGGCTAGGAAAGGAATTCTAGCTTTTCATGTAAAATTAATAAGCACAATATGTTCCCCAAGCATTTGTTAAAGTTTCCTCTTTTTTTAAAGTGGGACCTGTTACATTTACACAATCAGCTGTAAAAAAGGTCTGCATCACTTACTGTTTGTATTGGCCACAACCGGTACCTGCACATAGCAGCAATTTCATAAACATCTCTGAAAAATGTGATTGGGAGTTAAAAAGTGGAGATGGGAATGTAGAATGGCATGTGGTTGTCCAATTGCACATGAAGTAGCTGACATTTGTTTAAATACATGTAACTGCACTTCACTGAAGCCTATTTTATAAAGCAAACAATTCAAGGAAGTTAGAAAGTAGCAAAATTGGCAAAAATGCTCCGTCCTCAAAATCTGGACAGAGAGATTTGTTTTGAAATGGGCTGATGCTTCAACAGGCAGAAATTAGAACCTCTAAAAAGAGAAGTGTTGGCTTACTTCCCCCTGTTGCCCCAATTTCCTTTTTGGCGTGGTAGGGTATCTGACTTGTGTGTAGTGTTTACTTTTTTTCTTCCTACAACTCTGCGAAGTGTTAGATTTCCCTGTCTAACTGGGACAGTTCAAACCCAGAGGTATGCTTTATGGGGAAAAAATGAATAGCTGAATACTTGTATTACTGCTTGTCACACTGAGGAAGTCCTTCATCACTGCCCTTTCTTCTCCTCTGCTTCCAGTTGCCATCTTGTCTATGTTGTTACTAGCGTGGTCTTAACAACTGTGGCAGCAAATTAAGGAAACTGAGATTTCCAAGAAATCTTCTGTCTTGCTGAGATTGCATTTTTCTTCAGCTCTACATAGGGTTTAGGGTACAGATGCCCTGTGTGAATTTTGAAGGAGTTCTCTTGCAGCTGAAGAAAGTGCAAAGCAAATCCCCGTTTGAATGTAAGAAGAAGGAAAGTGAAGTAGTTGCTTGGGTAAAACTAAAACCACAACAGTTTCTCAGTCCATTTCAAAAGGCTTTTCCTATTACATGCTTCTCTGGAACCAGGAAGTTACTCCTAGTTGCCCTTTTGCTTTGTTTCTTTCCCAAGATCTGTTTCAGGTTTTAGTCTATAGGCTTATCTGCTTCCTGTCCGCTTACACCTTCATCAGGTGGCTTTGGCAGGGTGGAAAGGGGTGTTTTGAGCTATTGCCTAATTTTAACAACCAAAACACAATCTGCCAAAGCACGTTGATGCTTACAGTTTGTCATGACTGCAAGTTCAGGTCTCTAAGTCCTGCTGTTTTAAGCACAGCAGGTTATTTGCCATACTTTAGCCATGATAATGATTTATTAATAAATGAGAAAGAGCAAAACAGGATACGTGATTCAAAAATATGATGATGACAGTAATTGCTATTACAGATTTCTCTTTGTGCCTGTTCAATGCTTTCAACGGAAATGTTATCTTCTTACAGAGATCTTTTGATGGAACTGCAGCATTTTATTGCACAAATTGGGCAGAAGGCATTACAGTGTTATACAGACTGAAGGAGTTTAAAAGTGTGCAGAAAAAATGTATTGCAAAGTTGTTGTTTAATCCACTACGAATAACTTGAAACAGTTCCCAAAGGAAAGTCATCTTAAATATTCTTAAGTCAAAGAAAACATTTAAATCAGTTACTCAGAAGGAAATTTTCAAGAACCTCTCTTGAGAATAGGTACATTACATTGTCATAATTAAATCATTGCAGTAATTAAATCTCTCCACAGTCCCGCCACTATTAGTTCATTTAGCACTGAGTATCAAGCCTTTTCTTGCCTGCCATGCAAAATGATCTAGTGATCCTCCTGTAGCTGCCTCCTCCCACTGTAGAGGGAAAACAGATTGTAAGGCCTGGGCTCACACATTCACGGAACCTCTGAAAAAGTGATTGTCCTCTGCATCTTAATTGGTTCTAGTGGTCTATTAAAAGGTCTTTTAGTTGGGGAGGAGAATGGAGAATACCATGAGCCTAGTTGGGTTGTTTTGTTTTGTTTTTTTTTAAACTTGGGGAGGACTTGAGTCAATTAGGCAGGCTTCTCATTTCCTTTCAGGTTTCACTGGATGTGACTATTAAAGGTTCAGGGTGTGTGGCTATACTAGTCATCTATAGATGAACCAACTCTTCAGTATTTGAGTCTGTGAAAGACATGTGATTTCCTGTTGGGAGATCTTCAATTCAGTGACCTGGGACAGGTAATCCAGAAAAAGGAGGAGGTCTTGCCTTCAGTAATGGTTTCTTCTTTCTTCTTGGGCTCGTTTACCAGTCCCCAGCCAGAGTCCAATACTCTCTAACCAGGTTCTTATAGATGTACCTGTACCCAGGACTTTGATTTAGCAGAGTGATACAGCAACATACTGAAATTGCATCACAAGCACAGTATAGCAATTGCAGTATACAGCCGAATCACAGTACAAACGTACTGTACAAATTCCCATTACTGGTCTCTAAATGCTCGCCGTCATGACACTGTGTCCCCCCAGTTGTCGGGAAGGAATATGTGGGTTACACCCAGCTCAAGCCAGTTGCTCTCTTCCAAGCTGATTTTGTGAGTTGTTCAGTTTTTATACTTTATATTGGGCTGAGTCACATACAGACTCCCCTCCCACGCTGGTCTGGCTAGCTCAGGAAAACATTACTCTTGACTAACTATTTCAGGGAAGGCTGTTCATGCAATCTGATGACTGAGTGATACAGCTGTATACCTAAAACAAAGGTTACCATCCAGTCCCCCTTGTGCTGAGATAATTTCAGCTTTCTTTATGACAATTTGTCATTATTCCTTACATTCTTCCCTGAGCTCGTCATTCTTGCCCATCTCCTCTGGGCCTTCTTCCATTGCAGGGGTCAGTCACACATCCCCACACCGTCTCTTTTCAGGAGTGTCCTCACACATGTCTTTTGCAGGCAGAAGTGAACTTTTTTGGCTTCAAGTGCTTTACAATCTGGACCCGTGGCTCAGAAAGGAAGAAATTTCCAGGGGTGGTACTTTTTTATGTTAAGAGGAAGGGATCTTGTTCTGCACTTAAGAAATCCCAGGACTTCCACCTGCACCTTCAGATTTAGGATAATAACCACAGCAGCTGGCTCTGCAGAGAAGGAAGCTTCAGGATACCCACTTTCAGACCTCAGTCCAGAGTTCTTGCTCTTTTTTTGTGTGGGTTTTTTTTTTCTTTTCTTCTTATTTTCTTGTATTGATAGGATCAGACCCTTCATGAATTCACTGATGTTGATGCTGTCGGGAATGGCACCTGCAGGCAAGGAAAATCTAAAAGGAGAGAGAGTTGTTCCCAAGCTGGCTGTGAGACACCAAGGTGGAGTCTTCTGCTCTCGCTAGAGCACATGCCATGTGAGCTCAGGCCACAGAGGCTGGCCTTACTGATAAATGTTTCCATTTCTAGTATTTTAAACTTGATCTGCACTTGCAGGCTTGTCTCATAGGTGTCCCGAGTGGATATGGTGTTTTATCAAGTGATTTTGTGGTGGCGGTTTATCTGAGGGACTGCAGGAGTCACTGCCAGATGAATAAATATTTGTGGTGTTATGTCCAAGGACTGAAAAAGAATTTATTTATCAATAACCTCAAGTTCTGTAGTCTGTATGTACATTCAGTTCTTATCTTCGTTACTCTCTTTCTGAGTCCAGACAGGAAAACCTTTTTATTTAGTTTTCTTTTCTTTGACTGACAAGGGACCGAAATTGCTCAGAGTTTATGTGTCCAGCATGGCGAGGAACTGGGCAGGTTCTGCGCTACAGGTACTACAGCATGGAAATCTCCTGGTCATAGATAATAGGAAACATGTCTATCCCCCCAGGTGAATGTGCATGTGGCTATTTCAGCTTGAGGAACTCTAGTTATTTGGAAGTAATCTATTTAAAATATACACACACACCCCCCACAGTTATGGTACCAGTGGAGTTATCTTTCTTTGAAACTGCCATCAGTTGACAAAATCAGATTTCCTGGTGGTAACTTTTCACATAACTAAAAAACTATATATATATATGTGTGTGTGTGTAATATCTTTTACACTCAAATGTTCAAGCAAGCTTATGATGACATCATAATTAATCTAACAGTATCACTCTGTTGATAACCATTCTTCCATCAATATTGACATTTACCTTTTGGGCTGTCTACTAAGGTTGTTATGACTTACATTTTTTGCTTCATGATATACCAGCTTAATAGCTGTCAGGTAATTGACATGTATATAACTTCAGTGATAAGATGTAATTAAATTAAACTAATATCTGCAAATGGTGCTTTCTTGTGTTGTTCCCAATGCTGCCTGACAGACTGGATTCCTACACCAAATCAAAACCCAGCCTCCTTCAACACCTTTTACTCCTTCAGTCACAGAAGAAATCATAAGCTTGCACATGCAGTAGATGACATTGGCCTTGCTTGTTTTTCACAGTATGATCACCACAAAGTCTTGTGAGCATTCTCTCTACTGAACCCATCATCCCTGTGATGAAATATGACTGTAGAAGTAAGACTTTTCTCCCCACTAGAAATCTTTTCTAATCTTGAACGTTATCTCATTTTCTCTGACGTTTTCTTGTGTGCCTTGCCTTGCTCCTCTACAGCATCACTCTCTCTTACCGAAGATTCATTTGATCTTTTCTATTAATGCTTTCAGAATTTAAACATCTGTGTTTCTTACCACATTTGCCTTTTCTGATCTTTTATACATGGTAATGAGACACCGACCTGCTTAGTTACAGAGGTTGTCAGCAATTGAGCACTGGGGTATTTGGAATGTGGGGCAGTAACCTTTTATTATGGACTGGTAACATTTTACCGTTTCATACTATAAAATGTGCCACAGAGATGAAAATGCAAAACACTGTTGGAAACAGCATTGGAATGAAAAGCATGTGTCAGTTGAAGACTGCTTCGGGTTAATGGATGAGTTTGGCCTGAGGAAAGAGGAGGCTTGCTTATTATTTCAATGGGTTTTACTCTCTGTGCTTTCAAGCTGAGTTTTTACTTTTATTCTACTTGTGTCTTGATTCCTATATGTAAGACAATATATATATAAGAGGTATAACAGTGAGCTCAGTGATTCTCAGGGGAGCTGAGACCTTTCTCAGCAATGTCTTCACCACTGGCGTTAACTTTTCCTCCACAGAAATCAACAGTAAAAGTCCTGCCTGTACTGAAATGCTGAAAGCCTAACTGAACATTTTGGGCAAAGCCTTGCTGAATCCCATGGGGCTGGGATTTCGTCTTTGTATTGCTGAAAATGGTATTGTTGTATCATTGGCAAGTCCACCATGGGTTTTTCTCATCAGCCTTGTGCAGAAGAGGGGGCACTGGGGCAGCGTCATTGTCTCAGACAAGACTAAACAGCATTGTTCTTTGGCAACAAAGTCATGAGGCCATATATGGTTTCAGCTGCCAAGTGTTTGCTCATGATGTCACAGTGGGAGATGGGCTCCACAGCAGGGTGACAGTCCGCTGCGCTGCTGTGAGATCACGGTAAGGTAAAATCCAGCTGCGATGATAAATGGTTATTTACCTGAGTGAATAAGGTGTCTAATAGCATTCCTAGCCAAACCATCATCCCCATTACATGTAGAGGAATTAAACTCTGCTTCCTCTGCAGGAAGCGTTCCTGCATTCTTTTTTTTTGCTCCTTTCTATTTTGCTGGTTGTCTGATGCATCTGGAGTTAATGCTTGCTGAGAGCCTCAAAACATTTCAAACCTTATGAAACCAGTCTGTTGGCTGACTGAAACGTTGTTTGAGGCAGGCACATGGCATTGAAAGTGAATGTGAGGAGCTGATCCAGTGAGGACAAATAAGGGTGATAACGTGGAGAAGGGTGACAGCAGCCCAGTTTGTTTCGTTACGGCCTGAGGCAGTTAAAAGGCCTTTTGGGGCCTTTGTGGAGTTCAGTGGGGGTGACATTTGTTCTGCACGCTCTACAAAAGCCATGGCAAGTTGTCTCCTCGCACTCTTCCCCATCATCCGCTGACTTGCCAGGGCCTGGCCCTGCGCTTATCAGCCTTCCTTCGGAGAGCTGGACCTATTCCCAGCCTCAGTCCCCTGTGCCACAGGAGTAGTCTGCAGAGCATTTTGGCTGTGGTCCCATACGTGCCTCCTCCTACTAATACACACAAACTGTTGGACTGTGCTCCCAGTTCAGGGAGTTATTCCAACCCAGCCTTTGTTTGCTATTAGATGAAGTTGCCTAAATACCTTTAATTAGGTTAATTCTTCTGACTAGGCACAGACAGGCCATTAAAACAGTTATAGGAAATAGGATATTCTGGCATGGTAGAGAAGGCAAATCTAGTTCTTACGTACTTTTATAAGTAACATCAATTACGCTTTCTAGTGAGGTGAAGCTGTAAACATTTGGGTTTTGTATTCAGCTTCTTTGGCTTGTCAGAAGCAAGATAAATGGCAGATATCAAAGATGTCATCCAGCAGAGATAGCTTTTTGGGTCTCAAAACCTCTCTGTTTTTAAACTTTAAACTATTTGATGAACTTAGCAGTTTTAAGATATATCCGTTGGTTACATATGCCACCAAATAATTATGGGACATTCTACTAGCTAACATTACCTTCACATCCCTTCTGTTATGATTATATGTTGCCTAAAAGACAATTTTTGCAAATTACATAAAAACCGTACTCTGACTTCACTCGGAAACTGTGAAGGCGTCTGATAAACTGTGCTTTGTTTACACTCATGTTTAACATCAAGCATTTCCATAGTCCCAGGCTAACTGGTATTACTCAGAACTGTTCTGTTGTAGATACAGGCTATTATGCATGCATGTCCAAGGCCTTTATTTCTTCTATACTCAGTACTCTTAGACATCTGGTATGAAAACTGAAAAACCACCGAAAAATCACCTAATATCCATCGTTTTGTTTGTGCCACTCAGAAGTCTAACTGGGTTTTGTTTGTACATATTCATGAGCACAACTGTGAAAAACTTTAATGTAACAAACAAATACCTGGAGGTTGACGACACTGAATTTTAAGCACATAGGTAGACATTCAAGGGGACTATATCTCCTTTTGAACTGGAAATAATGGCTTCATATAATAAGTTATTATGAATAGGAAATTCCAGAAGTTACTGTATGTGAACGTTTGTTTCTGGGTCTACATTTAAGTGTGCTATCTGTTCATGAGCCAGTGAAAACAGAAGCCCAAAATATGCCACAGGTGTTCAAAATGATGGTCCTACATATTCTATCTCTTTAGTTCCTACCTGTGAACATTTCTATCTAATCTTAAGAAACCTCTAGAAGGAATAAATTTTATTCTTTATAAATTATTTGACATTAACCCAAACAATACAGACTCAGCATGGCAAGCAGGCATCTCTGGCTAGAAGGCTGACATCCCAGCTCAAACCATCAGGAGGTAGTCTTCAGAACAGCAGTGGGCTGACTCGAGCCCTGCTGTGACATGACTAGAGAAGGACAGAAGTGAGTTAGTGGGAGGTATTAAATGAAAAACCTCTTGCAAACTCCCCCACCACTGTTTTCCCATGGAGAAGTTGGTTTTATGATGCTGGTTAGGGTGACCACTGTGACAGAGGTGAGGTCTGGTCTGCTGACTGGCTGCTGCCAGAGCAGTTTCTGCTTTTTAACCAGGGATGATCCGAAGTAAAATGCATGCACTTCATAGGAGCTGCCCCATTCAACTGAGTGTCCTGACTGCTGTGCTAAAATTCCCACTTTGTAAAATTCTTGGCTGTAATGTAGCTGAATGGGGGGACTTTGCTCTCGGTGTGCCACAGCCTCCAAAATATGAGTCCAGGCTGGATCCAGCCCAGGGCCCAGACCTCCTTTTTCCTGGGCAAGAGTTGCAACCGTTTGATATCATGCAAGAGATGGGTGCATCTCAAATATCAGGGGTCTTGCTCACAGGAGGACTAAACAGCCTGGATCCTGGGGGGCTGAAGATGCTTGGCATTGCCAGTGACTCCTAACTTAAGCAAACCCAGCCACCTTTTGGAGATGGAGGATTTCTAAGCAGAGTAGGCTCGGTTTCCCTTTGCAGGACTTCAGTGTCTTTTCATTTGGTGGGCACCTAGAAAGTCAGGCATGTAAAATCTCAGTAAAGCAGTGCCTGAATGAGATGGCCGCACTGCACTGACATAGTCTGTCAGCCAAACAGGGAGCCTTTTAACATTTCTGGCTCCAGTTTTGAGAGGGAGGGCATGTAAGGGGTGACAAGGCATGCTGCTGCTGAATGGTTGGCAGGGGAAGGTTTCTGAAGAGCCCTCAGGGTGAAGGGAAATGGTCAGAACAAGTCTGAATCAACCAGAGAGTGGCCGCCTTGGCACCCAAGCAAGGATTTAACACTTGCTTGTTTTTCGGGGATTTGTTTGTTTGTTTGTTTGTTTTTCTCCTATCCTCTTCCAATTTATTTCTGAAAGCTAAAGACGAAGGCACAGGCATCTGTCCTGTAGCTCAGCAGCCCGTGTTGAGGAGCTATGTTTCTCAGCTCCTGTGTTTTGTGAGGCTGAATGTGGCTGAGACAATTGGTGCTGCTGCTACATTTTCTGTAAAAATTGTAACTTTCAAAAAAAAAAAAAGGTAGAACAACTCACGTTCTGAAATTTGAGTATGAGGGTTGTGTTCATGAAGCACAATCTGACAAGGCTATTGTGTACTTGCAGATTTGAATATATAACTTTTTTCCACAGAAATGCAACTCCTAATACACATGCTGAAAATGCACATGATGGAGAACTTGTTAACTGTGGAAATAACTGTCTTTCTGTAATCCAAGCAGGTAGCAAGAGGCATAGAGCAGCAGAGGAAAATGCACAACAACAATTGCATTTCTTTTTATTGAAACATCATGAAAAAAGCCACAAGCACCAGAACAACATCCAGTAACGTAATGAAGAAAGAGACAAAAGAATATGGGCCTCCAAGCATTCCTAGCAAATATGTTACTTTTTCATCTTTTGGACAATAGAGAATTATTATCTGTGTCAAGATACATTTCTAAAGCTGAAAAGAAACCTCCTTGTGAATCGTGTGTGGACGATGTGGACCCACAAAGCAATCACCTCTGCTAACTCAGGAAAAGATTATAAAGAGCAAATGCCCTCAAACACAGGCAGGAACAGAGCTTGTAGACCTCATCCAATTTCTGCCAAAGCATTTGATTTTGCTATGTTATCTCCAAGGGAGTCCCCCACTGTCCCATGCCAGACACAGCGGCTCCAAAAAGAAAGTCTGTCAGCTACCACCATTCAGGCTGTGTGGCGGGGCTATCGCGTCCGAAGAGAAGTGGATGAAATGAACAAAGCTGCCGCCAGGATTCAGGCAGCTTATCGAGGCCATAGGACGCGGCAGGAATTGCCCCTCGGGTTTTACGATTGCCTTGGGGATAAAAAGCCTGTATTAAGTTGGAAGGAGAAAGCAGAAAAGAGGACAATGGCACTCCCTCTTGTCATGGAGTGCTGCGTGTGTTGGGATAAGGGCTCCCAGGCACGAGGTGTTACCACTGAAAATGAGAGGCCGAGAGGTCGATTCAGAGATAGACATGAACCAGGCGCTTCTGTCATTCCCGGAGCAGTTGTCTTCAAAACAGAGTTTTCTCTCATACCCTGCAAAGTCTTGACCCTTGCTAATCGTTTGTTTACCCCTGAAGTCTTCCAAGTCTTGACATCTGAACAGCAAGTCCATGACGCTGCAGATAAAATTTGGGCTGTGAGGAGCGTTTACCAAAGCAGCGATGAGCTTGATAAAATGGAAAGACAAGCTGAGAAGATAGCAGATCCAAGCCAGATCTTCATTTACAGTTATCAACTCAGACCAAACAGTTGTGAAAATTATCATATTTCAGAGCTAGCTGGTGTCACCAAAATGCAGGAATTGACCACAGAGGCCCAAGATACGGTGTCACATCCTGAACGAGACCTCACTGTAAAGTTAGAACTGACAAAGGAAAACAAAGAATCTAATGCAGAGGGCAATGCACCATCTATCAGAAATATTAATGTGCGTACAGTGGTGAAGAGCTTGTGCACCTCCAAAAGGTTCATCTCCCTACGTGTCTCCAGTCCCAATGGAGCAGTGGAAGGTTTTTACAGGGAAACGGGCAGCGGGCAGTTGCATGGACTGTACACTGTCAGAAGGCACAGGGACTCAAAGCTGTCTCAAGTCTGCATTCACATAAATGTGGTGGAAATGGGAAGGAGGGCAGGCAGGAGTTTGTCATGGCAGGAAGGCACGAAGGAAACCCAGGGCTGGAACGGCTCTTGTTCTGCAAAACCTTGTCCCTGTACTCGCAGAGCCTGGTCACCACTGAAACAACTGTCTGAGCGCAGCTTGAAAGTGAGTTCAGTTCTGGCAGCCTCCGTCAAGGGTTCCCGTCAGACCTTTCCCAGCTTGCTGTGCTAAATGGCTGCTTGTTCCCTGGCTGACACAAACACCTTTTTTTCGCTTGCCCATTGTGTGAAAGAGGTTAAATCTCTTGAGGCAAGCTGTGATTGCTACCACAAACAGGTCCATGCACAAGTGCAAAATTCTTACCTATTTTTAGAGCTTGTTATCTAGCCCAAATTAACATTATGCAGAGTTCCAGCTACAAATGCATCATTCAAAGTATGAGTTTTCAAAACTACACACGTTACGCTGGGGTCCCAAATAAAGCTCACACAGCATGTAATCTGCACTGTAGCCCGAACAAGTCCGACGTACCGCAGACCTTAACATGGCACGGCCCTGGGCACTCCAGCGAAAGTGCTGCCTGCACCTCAGCGCGGTGCTGCCTGCACTGCCCGGGTCCTGCCAGGGAGGGGTGCTGAAACAGCACGGGAGAGGAGGGAGACGTCCACAACGGAGACTGAAAAGGAAAAAGGCAAGGAGAAGGTGAAAGGACCTTCTCTCGGCGTGAGAGAAGGGAAAAAAGGAGGAGGGGGAAAGCGGCAGCTGTGCTGGGGCACCGCAGGAGAGATGAAGGACGGTGGGATGCGGTGCAGCTCCCCGTGGGAAAAGGGTGCATGGAGGAGGAGGAAGGGATGGAGGGCAAAGAGCAGGGAGGGAGAGACTGAATGGGGTTGTGCTTGGTGGGGCCTGTAAGCAAGCCAAGAGGAGCGACAGCAGGAAGGTGCCTGGGGGGGACAGGGAGCTGGAGGAGAGCGGAGAGGCTTCAGGGTGTATGGGCAGGTGGATGGCTGGCTGCAAACTCTGTGCCCTCTGGCATGTGGAAGTGCCTGGTGCTGCAAAAGTTGCTGGCAAGCTGGGCTAAAAACATCCCTCGCCCAGAGAAGATGCATGTTTTAGGAAGCTGCTGATGGAGAGGTGTCTGCTGACAGAGAGGACTGAGAGCAGAGAAGATTGGAAGGGAAGCACCAAGTCAAAGATGAGGCTCCAGGAGTGCTGCCCTTTCCCACCCCACTTTTGCTCCAAAAACTGCCCCTCACCCCTTCAGGGCTGGTGTTTGCCTGCTGGCTCCCTGTGTCATGCGAGATGGCACAAAGGCAACTCAGTCCTCCCTTGGGAGCTCTGGGGAGCTGGCATCCCTTGGCTCCTGGCATACCAGCCCCAGGGACCAGGAAGGCTGAGGCGGGTTGGGGAGGGAGAATGCACATCCACCTGGAAGGAGCCTCCTGCCCCATAGCTGCTGCAACAGCCTCACCTCTACAGCCTCTCTTTTCTTGTCCCTGCAGCTAACAACCCTGACGGTGCTGCAAACCCCTCTCTGGCTCTTGGTTCTGGAAATGGGGCCTCTCAGTTCCAGTTGGCAGCATCTGCCATCCATGTCCTTCCTCTCCACCGTCCTTCTCTCCTCAGTCCAGGTTCCCCACCCTCTGGTCACCAGCCAGCGCTGTTGCCTCTCCCTGGAAAATGTGTTTTCCATGCTCGGCTGCGTGATGCCTTCGGGTAACATGGCTTGGCACTCTCCATCATAACTTCAAGTTTTCAGTTGCTCCTAATATTAACCATGTGGGATCAAACTGATAGATTTGTGCCTCTAGGTGGATTTCTCTTTTTTTTTCCCCCAGGAGTTTGAGCTGCCCAGAGCGTGAGGCCCAGTTCCAGCATTGCTTGTGCTCAGGCAGCTCTCGGCTCTTTGCATCCTGGAATTGCAGCCTCATGTCAGTTACAAATCCCATGAAACCTGTGGAAAAACAAAGGCAGGTTCTCAACAGAGAAGTTTCAAGTTTTACCCAGGAATTCATGTGCTATCTCAGGGTGGGTGCTCCCCATGCTTCATGGCCTGGCTAGTAAAATGGCGTATTCATGCGTACCTCCTTTCCCAAAATTTTGGAGAGCATGGCTGAATAAAGACTTGTAAACAGAAAGCATCATCAACAAGCAAACAGAGTTTATTTCTCCAATACCCTCTTCTGGTTGCCAGATAACTTTGGCACCTAAGCCAAAGACCAGGCAAGCTAGGTCCTTACTTCTTGTCACAATCTAGGTAGTGGGTGGAGGCAATGGTAAAGCAAGCATACATCATATTTCCCTCCAGGCAACTACCATGTAGTAGCAAAAAACCTATTCCTATAGCCAGCTAATAGATTAACTTCACTACCTCAAGGCAGCAGCCTAAAGCCTTATCAAAACAAGTTTCTCTCCAGTCTGTGATACAGCATTGTCTAACAGAGCAGTGCCTGGACGCGATCTCAGGTGGTAATTATGATCAGAGATGTCAATGGGCAAAGGCTGGGGCTTGCAGTCATGAAGCTGTGGTTCAGCAAAGATGATGGATGATACCTGAGGGTGCTGAGCCCTGTACAGGACTGGAAACATGCTGGAAAGCACAGGGTATTCTGCACAGAACATTTTTAAGGGGTAGCCTTGTTGCAGAAAAATTTGCATCAGGCAGGATAATTGTGTTTAGTCCACGCCCAACTTTATGGCAGGTTGTAACGCTGCCTGTCCGCACCACTCCAGCCAGATGTCTGCTGTTCTCTTGATGCCAGCACAAAAAAAGGACCCTTACTGTGCACCTTGATGAGTTGTGTGCTTATACCTGGTCTGGATCTAATGGGTAAACTGAGCAGTCTGGTAGTGGCAGCAGCTGATGATAACAAGACACTTCATTCAAGACAGTCTCTTGATAGCACTGTTGATTTAGAGTTGATTTCTGCAGCTGGGATGAGGAAAGGTGCAGAAGAAACCAGCTGGTCCTTCAGCCCTGCCAGGTGAACACTGGCAGAGCCGAGGAGCTAACAAGTGCCCTTGCAGATTTCCCATGTGTAGTACAGTAGTGGAAAAGGCAAACCCACTGAGCTGCTGCCGGTGGCCTGCCCGAGAGCTACAGATGAGGCAGGTTGCAAGTCCACAGCAGCATGAATAAGGTGGTAGGACACTACAAGAAGGTTACTTGTAGCAGCAATGTGAATTTGAACGATGCTGAAATGACATCTTTTTCATTACAGGAAGCTGAATAATCTGATAAGGTTACAGCTGCCAGTTATCAGTCCTCTGTGAGGACCTTAGATAAGGCAAATCTGAATCACATAGCTCATGACTGTACCAAAATCTGGGCCACTGCAAGAAATGGGCCCAGCTGTTGCTGATAAAAACAGGCTTCCCATATGAAAGTCAGCAAGCAGTTAAACTCCTCTAGGTTACAAAAGTGTATCAGTGGACGGAGACAAACTCTGAGGATATGCAAATAGCCATGAATGGTTTTGTTTGCAGCAAATGTGTGGGATTACTGTGCCAGCACAGAGACAGAAAGAATAGCCAGAAAGAGTAAATCAAAGCAGGAAGAGTTTCAGGTCTGGGTGCAAACTAAAAGAATTTTGCACCACTCTTCCTTGAACTTGAAAAGTTCAGGGAAAAAGTTCCTCTTTGGAGAGAGATGGCAACACAACTTTCATTTGGGAAGAAAACCGAGAAGATCCTGAGATCCCTTGGCTGAGGAGGGGCAGGGGGACAGGAAAAGAGGAACCCGCATCCCTTTTGGTATCAACAATTTCTGGCAGCTTCTGAAAGGAGCCCTGTCCAAGGTGTTGCTGGGGAGGAGTGACAGCTGCAGAGGAACTGGCTAAATAATCAAAGGTCCCATCACTCTCATTGCTGAACACAAGACCCTGGGGCAACACAGTCTGTTAAGCTGTGCCAATAGATAGTACCGTGCAAGCATTTCTGTGCTGTTGTCTGTGATGTTTTGTGTATGAGTGATGAAATATAAATTTAGAAATCAGCCCTGTTTTCCCACCTATATCTTACTGTTTTTTTCCTCCCAAAATCCATTTTATAGCTGTAAAACAGCAAGTGTATTATGAAAAATGAATAAGCTAAGTTACGTCTGTAGGGAGGCTGCCTCTTTTATTAGACCAACCAATACAGCTGGAGCAAACAGACAATCTTTCAGGCATGTGATCTATCTTTGGGTCTGAGCTGCAGCCTGTTTTTTTCCCCAGCTGTAACTGGCAGCATAATAAAAGACATTTCTCCTTAAAAATCTTGCCTCACTTCTACTCCTAGACCGCAGTGGCAACAGCCACCCAAATACCGCCACAAACAAATCAGTCAGAGTTTAGGACCCGGAGCCCTGTTTTGAGCTTATGGGATGTGACAGCTGACTGAAAATCAATGAAGTGTGATTTACGGAGCGTCATAATGAGGCAAGATATGGCTCGAAAGGTGCTGTCTTGCCTTGCAGACTCAATTATCCGCCTTGATTTTTAACTAGATTCTTTTAGTCCCCTACTAGGATGAGACCGATTTGCTTATGAAAACAAAAGATCAGATTTAAAGGAAAAGCCACGGTGGTGCCCATGCTTTGCCTAGTGCTTTTTGCGCTGTGTCTGAGCCGCTCAGGTAAGTGCGATTTCTTCTTCTTCCAAGCCGAGCTGCAGATGTTCAAGAATTTTTTTCTGCTGGCCAGTTAGCTGCTGCTTGCTGGGACAAGGTAGATGCCGGCTTCCCTTGGTCCTCTTCTTAACACTGTCTGACTAGCAAAAGAGGGTTGTATCAGCTGCTGCCTTGGTATTGCAACCACAGCCAGTTTGGCAACAAGGTATTAATAACTGGGGTGAGGGGGTGGTCGCTGGGTAGAAGTTAAAAAAATCCTAAGCTCGACTCTGACTGCTAAAGGGAGTTACGGGAGAACCTCCATCACCAGGAGGAAGACTGAAATGCCTCAGACGAGCTGATGAAAGGCTAAGTGTCCTTGTCTGTATTTCTTGGGGTGTTTTGCACGTTTGTTTAGCAGACTCCCTGCCCCTGCACTCCTGCTCCTGTGCCTGTGGGGAACTGCTCCTGGCACAGACCGCAGAGAGAAACAGGAACCTGGGGGAGAGGGGAGATGGCAAATGGTGCTCAGTTACTCATACGGGTGGTAACCTGCCAGGGAGCTCCCCAACTTTTGCCTTCTCTGCGCACCATATGGTAAATTCAGGGATGCATCTGTCCTACGGCTGCTTCTCGTATTTTTCAAAGGCAGTGCTACTTTGTTCAGTGTTTTCTCCGTGGCTTTATCCAACTTAATTGTCAGGCAGGGCTTGATCAAAGGAGGTGTTAAACTATTTTTTCTGCTTGATATGTCTTCCTTCTCATTAAAAACTTCTGCTTTTAAACTGTCCTCCTGCAAGTACTGAGGCTGTCTTAAAAGGGCACCAATCTTGTTCCTTCTGGCTTTCTTCTTTGTGAGATTTCTCCAGTCTTTTTCACTCTTTTCTGTGGCTTCCCCAGCAGCTGAGAATCAACACATCCAGACCCAAAACCAGCTTTACCACTTCTCTGCTATACCCTCTTGGAGCATTAGGGCCCTTGGACTTCATATGCGGTATGGGCTGTGAAATGGCACCATTTTCCTATGAGGGAGTTCATACACAGCCACGGACACCGTGCCCATGGGGTATGTGGTTGTGTATGTGTGTGGAGGGAGTTATACTCAAACAAACCCAGAGCAATGCATTCCAGCATTAAGACAAAGCTGGTTTTGATCTGCATGTTTTGGGATTGTGGATTTTTTCTGTTCAATGGCTTTTCCATTAAATCTCCTGTGTTTAACAACCACACACCCCTATGAACCTCCTGAAGGGAAAGTGAAAGGGCTGGGAGCTGGGGTCTCTGCAGACACTCTTACGTGTCAGTGGATTGGACCACTGAAGTTGTGGGTAGTGAGGGGGGAGAAAGATGTTCTTTCTGTTCCTTTGGTTGCGGATGCAATGCCTGTCTGGCATGTTTGGCCAGGCAATCCAGTTTCCTAGGACAGACCCCAAACTCTGTCCCCTGTTTGCTGTGGTGGAGCTAGCATTAGCCCTAGTGTGAGAATAAACCCTGGAGCAAGCAGAAGGAGCATTTGTGGTTTCCCAGTTGGTAATAGCAGACCTCAAAGGCTTGTGACAAAGCGGCAAGACACAGGGTGGCCGCAGAGGCTGCTATAAACTGTATTGACAGCTGCATAAGCCCATCCCTGGCTGTGGAGCAGAGCAGGTGGAAAGGAGTGTGAAAGCTCCCTCTGACCAGCTAGCCTCCACCTCCTCAGGGTTTGGTAACCCCACCACAACTGCACGTCCAACAACTGAGGACAAGCACGGCCTGTGCTAGAGCATCTGACAGTAAAGTAATTATCTTGTGAGTGACAATCATTAGGCTTCAGAGTTTACAGCTTCTCAAAGAGGAATGGGCATTTGCTGTGGCTGGAAGTGGTGGATGACAGAACTGCTTGGACCTTGTGCTATCCTGAGAGAATCCAGACTGCACTAGGGAACGATTTTGTCCAATGGGGAGCTCTGGCATGGGAACAGGTTTTTGCTTCAGGCAGTCCTTCAGCTGTGCTGCTTCCTGCCAGATCTACCCCTGCCTGCAGCCTCACATAGACCCCGCCGAGGGAGAGGAGGCTGCACGGCCTGTTTCGCCCAGGAGATGGGTAGCAGCTGCAGGGGGAAGAGGACATAGACAGTGATAGTGGTCTATCCTTTCCTCCGTGCATGTGGCAGAGCATTACCCTCTGCCTCCGGTTTTCTCTCTGGAGGCGCTGCTGGGCTCAGATGCCCTTTCCTCTCTCCCCATGGTGCAGGGACCCTGCTGGGGGCTGTCTTACCTCCGATGTTTGCTGCACAGCATGTGTGAGACCCTCAGCTGTGCCCTCCTGCCAGGGTTCTCCCATCACCTGGTCCTTGCACCATCCCTTGGCCGTGACCCTCTGCCTGCAGACCCCTTCTGCACCTAATGGCTGGCAATCCAGGCACAGGTGTCCTGCTCACACTGGGACTGGCAGGGCACGGGTGGTGAGGGGACAAGGTGGGCCCCGGGCAGTGCCTTGTGAGGTCCCCTTTGACTGCTGGCACAGCAATATTGGCTGTGACCCCCGTGGCACAGGGCCGACCAGCTTGAGCTCCTTTTTCCTCCATGGTGCCTTTGAAGAGAGGTGAAATCCTTCTCATCCTTGGGTGTTGTGTGTGTGCACAAGGGAAGAGGTGGAGGTCATGTCAGGACCTCAGCATCACAGAGAGCGGGGCTGGCATTTGGGAAAGGATGGAGGGTCTGAACCGCCCTGCCCCTTTCATGGTAGCAGGGGGAAGGGGGAGCGTGGTGACAGGGACCAGGGGAGTCTCAAGTCTTGCAGGTACAGACTATGATGGCTCCGTGCTTGGTTGCGGGCCGACCTGGCCCTGGCTGCATCATCCAGCTCCTCCTGCTGCCAGATGAGCTCTTTTTGCTTTTTGCTCCACCAATGCTGTTGCCCACCCAACCCACCCCCCAGCTGGGAGAATTCAGCTTTCTCAACGATTTGTTGCTATTCCCTGGTTGACCCCAGAAGGAGAATTCATTTCCAAGTGCTGCATGAGGCTCCCTCAGATCTGGCCTACAGGCCCTGTAGCTTCCAGCGAGGAAATCCCACCACCCTGATCCTTGAGCAGGGCAGCCACCGTCTCAGAGAGGCCATAGAAACCGACCAAGTGCAAGTGAAATCCCTGGGCCCAGAAATGCCACAGTGTATTAGAGGTGGAGGTCATGTCAGGACCTCAGCATCACAGAGAGCGGGGCTGGCATTTGGGAAAGGATGGAGGGTCTGAACCGCCCTGCCCCTTTCATGGTAGCAGGGGGAAGGGGGAGCGTGGTGACAGGGACCAGGGGAGTCTCAAGTCTTGCAGGTACAGACTATGATGGCTCCGTGCTTGGTTGCGGGCCGACCTGGCCCTGGCTGCATCATCCAGCTCCTCCTGCTGCCAGATGAGCTCTTTTTGCTTTTTGCTCCACCAATGCTGTTGCCCACCCAACCCACCCCCCAGCTGGGAGAATTCAGCTTTCTCAACGATTTGTTGCTATTCCCTGGTTGACCCCAGAAGGAGAATTCATTTCCAAGTGCTGCATGAGGCTCCCTCAGATCTGGCCTACAGGCCCTGTAGCTTCCAGCGAGGAAATCCCACCACCCTGATCCTTGAGCAGGGCAGCCACCGTCTCAGAGAGGCCATAGAAACCGACCAAGTGCAAGTGAAATCCCTGGGCCCAGAAATGCCCACAGTGTATTGCTGCTGTTTCTGGCTGCAAGGCAGCCAGCCAGGGATGGCCCCACAGTGACCAGATTTCCCCTGTGGCCCCAGCTCTCTGTGGTACACCACAGGTATCTGAAAAACTAGGGCTCTTTCTCAGGGTGGCATTTATCAGGTTGGATTTTTACTACTCGGGAATGAAAGAGAGCACCTGATGCTCTGAGCCCGTGGATCTTCTAAAGAATAATAAACAAGTAAGACTGGACAAGTACGTTGACTCAAGACAAAAAGGCCACAGAAAACAGAAACCTGGTACAAAGTCATCACTGCTCTGGTCTGATGATTTTTTTGTGTGTGAGTTGGGCTTGGGCTGTCTTGCCTTCCCTTCCCCTCGCCCTGTCTCTATTGAGAGTCTGTGCATCTGAATTCCTACAGATTTTACTGACAAGAGCTGCCCAGAGGCGAATTTGTCTCACATCATCGCTCTGCCTCACTTCTTCAGGTCATGCTGTTCTCCACATCTGCTTTCCAGCACGGCCCCACTCTCTGTTGCTCTCTTCCAGATGTGGCTGCCTTCAGTTCAATCGCTGAAAATGAGGACGCACTCCTCAAGCACTTATTTCAAGGCTATCAGAAATGGGTCCGCCCCGTGGAAAACTCCAATGACACCATCAAAGTCCTTTTTGGATTAAAAATATCACAGCTTGTGGATGTGGTAAGTGTTGTGTTGGGCTTTGTAGAACATCCCTTCTTTTATAGACAGTCGTGCATCCACCTGGGAGGGCTGGTGATGCTGTTGGCTTTTGCCTCCTGACACATGAAATGGTGATGGTCAGGCAACGAAATGCTAAGCGTGGTGCAGTGCTGGTGATATGACCTCTTGCCCCACGCATGGCACGGGCTTTAAGACTCATTCGTTTTGCAGTAAACCTGAAGGTCCTTTTTTTCCCCACTGTTCTCAGGGGATAAGGCTTCATTGCATCAGGTGTTAATTGAACAGTCCATGCCAGACAGTCCCTGGCCCCTACATTTGCCATTTAATGACAAGGCAGCTACAGGACAGGGGTGAGGAAGGGTAGAGCTGGTTGGATATTGTTCACTCTAAGCAAGCTTGCATCCAGGCCAAAGGCAACTCATATCTTGACCCAGCTGGCCACTCAGATATGACACTAGAGCCAAAACAGACAATCCCATGTTTTTGCCCACATGGAAAGTATCCCTTCCCTTTCCCCTCCATCACTGCAATGCACAGTGGAATTTGCACAGGGTCCAGAGGTACCCACAAAACTGTGTTCCTCACATCCCCCGGCCCCTAGCAGTGTCCCCTTGGGCCGTGGAAGGCAGACTCTAATTTTGTGCTTTATTTACATATTCAGGACAATGTTTCAGCTTGTATCTTCCCAAACTCACTCCAGGCCGAGCAGTATGGGGAGATGAGCCATCCTGTGAGCCCACAACCATGTGCGTCCTGACCCCACTTGCTGGCTGAGCCCTGCTGCCTCCCTGCTCTTTGGCATCTAATTCCTTCAGGCTGCTGTGAAATGCCAGACCTCGGTTTTCCAGCATCAGGAGCTCCCAGCGAGAGCAGGGACAGCACCTAGAAAGTCAGTTCACTTCTCCCAACAGTGACTGAAGAGCCCAGGCCCATGGGGAAACAGGTCCATAGGGATCTTCTCTGCTCAGCACAGGGCTGGACTCTGCAGGTATAGGGTCTGTTTCCACTGGCTGTTTTGGTATTGCAATCCTCTCTACCTTGTGTCACCCTAGGATGAGAAGAATCAGCTGATGACAACCAACGTGTGGCTGAAGCAGGTAAATAAGACCAAATCAGACCTCTCCTTTCAGTGCAGGGCTGCTGAGCTGAGCGGCCATCCCAGCTTGCTGCCCACTGTGCCATCCATCCCCTTTCGTGACGCCGAGTGGCCAGACAAAAGCAGCACCATGTTACCTTGCCTGAAGTTTTTACTTTACTCTTCTCACTTCAGCAAATGCATAAAGGGGCAGAAAGGTAGGCAGGTGGCCCTTTAGGAAATAGGGTACCGTCTTCTCCTGGCCTGCGCCCCAGCTATGCACTCAAGCCAGCTGTATTTCAGGGAAGCAACATCCCCTGATACTGCAGTGGCTGTTCCTGGGATACTGTGTGTGCCCTGAGGGACTACTCTGTTTCAGACTTAGAGGGCACGCAAGTACTGCGTCTCTTGCCCAAGTGAAGACTGGTGCCTTGGATGGATGAATTTCTCCTTCAGCATAAGTAAAGAGAAAGAAAAGGCCAGCATGTTACACCCCCCACCCACCCCCCAATTAAAATCTGTGGCAAATTAATCAGATGTCTCTAACACAATTGCTTCTGGAAGTGATGATAATTTATACAAATGGGGGAAAGGTGCAAGTTGAACTGTTAGGTCTCCTTTCTTCTTCACTCCTGAAGAACACTGCATTTGGTTTAGATTACATTGCACCAATTTATTGACCTTGAGACAATTATTTTAAGTCTCTCAGCCATGTGAGAATCTATAAACATGTCAGCTGATCCTAGGCAGAGGACATAAACCCAAGCCATACTTGAAATGATGCCATGGGAAGTGGTTCCCAGAGGTCGCTGGGCTGGTGGAGGAGAAATGCCACTCAGTTTTTGTTCTCAGTCTGGTACCTGTAGTGCTGCAGCGCATGTGAGCTTCTGAGTGGAGCAGGACCCCTAAAGGCCGTAGGGACATTATATGCAAAGATGGTCTCTCCCTTTAAGAAGGAGAACTTCAGACTTCTCCTTGCTGCAGGGACAGCAGGAATTTCCCCTTTTGCTGGGGAAATTTGTGGCTGATCTGAATCCAACTGCTGAGAGCCTGCCCTGAAAGAGCTGCGGTGTTACATTTTCCCCACCTTCAGCTGCAATTGCAGAGACCCTCATGTGCACAGGGCCAGATCTTGGCTTCCTTACTCTGAGTAGCCACTTGGGCAGACAGCAGAGCCCTCCTACAAAGGTAACCCCTTGCCCCTGTCTCTCCTCTCCCCATTCCCACCCTCTCTCCTTGCAGACTGCAGCACCCATCTCTCCCTGCAGGTCCAAGCCCTGCAGTCTGCAGGTGTGAAATCAACCCACTTCACCCTCCTCATTCTCTGTGTTCCTGCAAGTGTCCCCAGAAATATTTTACAGCCTTTTGCAGCCTTTGACAGAATATTCCTGGGTCTGACCGTCTCCTTCTTCTCAGGGAAGACTTGACTGCTTGCTTCATCCAGGACAGCAAAGTCTCCTATGCCCTGGGGCAGCCTTCATCCCTCTGGCTGGGTGACATCTTCACCCAGGTTACAGTGACTGCAGAAGAGAGGGATCTGAAGTATTGACTCACATTAGCAGGCCAAATGCAAGTCCAGGCTGCCCAAGGGCATTAAGCCTCAGATGTTAATGCAGACAGACAGCTACTGATCCTCTCTCCATTGCTGCATGAACCTGTGTGGGGACATTTCAGGTTAGCCCATCCACACGGAGCACCCTGATTGTATTGCAGCATTAACCTCCAGTCATAGCCTGGAGCCTGTGTCATCACTGTTGCTGTGTGAAATCAGGTTCTGCTGCAGGTTACTCCAAACATGCTGCAGGAGGTAGGGACATGCCTCCATCCACTCATTGCTTCTCGGGTGTGGGGGAGGATGAGGGTGAGGGGAAGCCACTTTGCCTGATCCTTCTGCCCCATGCCGTGGCTAAAAGAAGGACCTACCCAGTCTGCACTATGGACATGCTGATTTCTTTGGAGGCCTTCGGAGACTGTGCTCAGATATTAGCCAGGGCAGCTCCCTAGGGTAACTCAGCACTGTGATTTTCAGAATTGCTGAGCTGGGCTCTCACTAGTTGTTAGCGTTTCTAATACCCCTTCTCGATCTGAGGGGCTAGGAACTTCAAGGCCCAAATGAAATGGGAGCAGAATTCCCAAAGGGAGCAGAAAATAAGTGAGACACAGGATCTGATTTTCACAGATGCAGATGCCCTCAGGAGGTCAGGCTGAGCACTAAATACCTGTGGCCTGACCCAGCTGTCCTGCTTTGGGAGTCATACAGTCCAGTAGGCTTAGTGTGAACTGGTCCCACGTGCAATCCAGTGCTTAGGGGATTATTAGAGTGCATAAGCACAACAGCTAGGAAAAGGTCCATAAAACTAAGCAGAATTAAAATAATTTTTCCTTTTGGGTAGGGAAAAGTGAAAAACACTAAAACAAACCAGAACTCTCTAATGACAGAGATCCTGTCCTTCTGCAGGAGCTGGAGAGGTCAGGGAAGTCTGGTCCTCACCCTACGTGTGTGAGGTTGAGGGAGAATCACAGTCATCATTTCTCTGCCAAGAGTCTGGCTTCTCTTAGGCGAGCAAAGATTAAATCCAAGGATTTTCTTTGTTTTACCTCAACCATCCAGATGGTCAAGATGGTGGGACTTGGTGATGTGCATGCAGGCAGACACACAAGGTGCAACGGAGTTTTTAGTGGTTGCTGAGAAAGTATCTGGGTTTGGACAAGCTATGGAGTCTACTAGGAAGGGTCGAGAATCTGGGTCCAGTGTATCTTGGTCCACTTGCTGTAGGTTATGCACTTGAGTGACAGCCCAAAGACGGGAATTTGGCAGAACTGGAGGAAGGGGAGAGCAATGGGAGGGTCTGGAGCAGCTTGGAAGAAAGGGAGAAGAGAGGAAAGGGCCCTTTGCATCTGCTGCTACAGTTTGTGTCAGCATAGCCCATAGGGAGATTCCCGTTTTAAACTGCTCATCTTCAAAGTCTGCACACAATCTATTTTCTGCTCTAGTAAGAAGACATGCAACCATTTGCCTTGCAGACACGAAAGAGCACTTTAGCTGGGAGAGAAATCAATGCAGGGCATGGGGGAGGGAGGAGTATTGCAGATGCAGCAAATAACCCAGGCCAAGGGGCTGCTCCAATTCAACTCCAGAGGGATGATTATATCTCCGGGTGGCTCAGGGTATTTGCTTCTGTTGCGTTAGTGCAGGCTATGAGCTGACTAGTGTTGGCTGCTGCTGTCGGCCCTGACTATCCCCTTGCATAACAGGAATGTTTCCATCCTAAGCCCCCTTGCACCTATTACAGGAGGTGTCCAGGGCACATGTGAGTCTGTGCCCATGTAAAAGCCCAGGCTGCTGGAAACATCTGGTAGTCACCCATCCGCCGAGAAAGGTTCACGCTAAAAGTGGTGTGCTCTGTCCCTGCTGCTGAGGCTAAAAGCAGCAATGACCCTCTTCTTTTTCTACATCTGAACAGGTCCCATCCCTCCTTCAGCAGCAGGAGGAGCCGGGGGTGGAGGGCTGTGCCTGATTGCTGACACCAGCCATTTGGACAGTTCAGAGAGTGGGTCCATAACTCTTCTGGTGCAGGTAGTGGGGCCATTAATCCTGCCTTGGTACCAGCCTGGGCAACTGCCTCCTTTGCTTGTGCCTTGTGCCAGATTTGAGGAGGGGTCTACCAGCCACCTGCCCATGACCTTGGGCCCCATCCCTTCCCTGCACCTGGAGGAGGAAGACGCTTGTTCTCACTGTCTGTGTTTAGGTCTCTACTGAGGCTCTGGGTTGCTGTCACACTGTAAAGGACCTCAATAACAAGTGTCTGTAGGTATAGCTGTGAAAAGCATGTGGAATCGAGGAAGTAAGAGGGGAACAGTATGGTGGGAGAAGCAGAGAATATTGCATTTTGGTTCGTCCTTAAGTCATGGAGGAAATTGCCCAGAGAAGGCTGCGGCGCCCACATCCCTGGGGAGCTCTTAGTTCTGGAGCTTAATGGAAAGTCGTTCATCTTCTGCTTCTTGGTATTGACTACAGTCTACAGCTCTTGCTTTCTTTTGCTGCTATTCCCACGGGCAAGTGAAAACCTCCATCAATAACGAATGGGATCAGAGAGCTGCTTTTCCACTGCATCTCTGTGGAAATCTCCAGGTTGCTAGAGCCACTTTGGTAGGATCTCCCTATCTGAAAAAAACAAAAAGAGGAGAGAAAAATTATTCTGGAGTTCAGCATGATGAAAATGGACAGGACTCCCCCTGATTTTGCTTTTTTAGTGTTATCTCTTCAGGATTGTAACCAAATGCTTTACAGTAGCATTGTATTATTTTTCCTGCAATAGTGTACAGGTCTTTCTGATGAAAGAACAATGATTTGGTTTGCAAGGACAGTATACAAATAATAGGTGGTGTATTCCATTCACTGAAAAAAGCCAGGTCTCCACTGAAAAGTAATTAAAGGCCACCTCTCTGTCACTTGGGCAGTAGTAGCCATGCCAGCTGGCTCTTCCATGGGGTCAGTGCCAGCCAAAACCACCATGGGCTGGTTCTCAGAGGGAAGAAGAAGTGCCAAACCCAAGGGAAGTGCCTCCTTTCTTCCAGACTACCATCAGGTGGGCTGGGCAGGGTGGTGAGTGAAGAAAGTCAAGTGCTCCCCAGGAGTGCCTGCCTTGGGGTTGCCTGCAAAGGGATGGGTTGCTGGGGCCCACCTGTGGCTGGAGGGGCAGTGCTTGTGGGGATTAGCATCTCCCAGCCATGGCTGCCTGCCATCCTCTCCGCTGCTGAGCAGTCTTACTCCAAGTTCTGCCCATTGTGCAGTGCAATGCAGTCCCTCTGAGGCAGGTGGTGGGAGGAGGAATGAGGCTGTTGTGTATGAATGGGCAGAGGACTCTGCTGGCTTGTTACAGGAATGGATCGACCACAAGCTCTCCTGGAATCCGGAGGAATACGGTGGGATCACTGCCATCCGTGTCCCCTCTGAGTCTCTGTGGCTTCCCGACATTGTTTTGTTTGAAAAGTGAGTAGCATGGCTCCTTGTTCTGGGCTTAGGCCAGAGCTTGGGCAAGGCATGTCAGCCACCGTGAAGCTTGCGTGTGCTGTCAGAAGGCTGCTTCTTTAGGCAGTATGAACGTTGGCTTCCCTTGTGCTCCCGGTGATGGGTAGAAAGCAGAGCTGTGAGGGGGTAGGACTGGGGCAAACTTAGTCCTGAACTTGGTACTGTTTCTTCCTGTCCAACTCCCAGTGCTGATGGACGTTTTGAAGGATCTCTGATGACCAAAGTCATAGTGAAGTACAATGGAGTGGTGACCTGGACGCCACCGGCCAGTTATAAGAGCTCCTGCACAATGGATGTGACCTTCTTCCCCTTCGACAGGCAGAACTGCTCCATGAAGTTTGGGTCATGGACGTATGATGGCAGTATGGTGGACTTGATTTTAGTGGATGAAAATGTGGACAGGAAAGACTTCTTTGATAATGGGGAGTGGGAGATCTTACACGCCAAAGGTATGAAAGGCAACAGGAAAGATGGGCTGTATTCTTACCCATTTGTCACTTACTCCTTTGTGTTGAGACGCCTTCCACTGTTTTACACTCTTTTCTTAATAATCCCTTGCCTGGGATTGTCTTTTCTAACTGTCCTGGTGTTTTACCTGCCTTCAGATGAAGGAGAAAAGCTTTCATTGTCTACCTCAGTTCTAGTCTCCCTCACTGTTTTCCTTTTAGTGATTGAGGAAATAATCCCTTCTTCTTCCAAAGTCATCCCTCTGATTGGTGAGTATCTGCTGTTCATCATGATTTTTGTGACACTCTCTATCATCGTGACTGTGTTTGTCATCAATGTCCACCACCGCTCCTCAGCAACTTACCATCCCATGGCTCCCTGGGTTAAAAGACTCTTCCTCCAGAAGTTGCCTCGGCTGCTCTGCATGAAAGGCCATGTAGATCGTTACTCCTTCTCAGAGACTGAAGAAAAGGAAACCACCTTGAAATCAAAGCTCCTGGGGAAGCAGAAACACAAGCAAGCAAAAGACGGAGAGAAAATTGTTATTGCCTTTCTGGAAAAGGCAGCCGACTCCATTCGATACATTTCCAGGCATGTTAAAAAGGAGCATTTCATCAGACAGGTAGGTGAAGGGAGGGCAAGGAGGGATCACAGTTTCCTTGACAGCAATGGCTTCCAAGCTCTTACCTTTTCTGCATGCCTTTCCCTTTGCCTCTTCCTCCTGCTCTCATCTGAGACATGTCTCGGGAGCTTCCCCTGCTTGATAAATGACATGGGTTTTGGGAAACCTTGAAGCATTGCTTCAAGGAGAACTGTATTGTGCTGTGAGAGTCCCTACTCTTCACAGATGCAGGAGGCCACAGCAGCTTCTCCTGGAGGAATTCCTGTTTTGGGGTTATTTGAATAATCTTGTCCTGCTTAAGTTGGGGATAGACATGAATCTGGAAAACCTCCAAACTGTCACATGCTCTGAGATCGTATCTTTCACAACACTTACAGGCAGGCAGGCTCTACGGCAGGTGCTAGATCTCAGTCCTGGCCTCCCAGCGACTATACACAGTGTAGCTGCCCTGTTTTGAGTGGAGGTCTTCTAGATTTTCACTAACATCAGTTCAGATTAGTCCCTAACTACCACCTTTCTCCTCCTCCCAACAATCCACCTGGCTATTAAAATAGCAAATTACTGTGTGCATAAACAATGCATCTCATGCAAGGGTAGGACAGCAGAGCGATGCACCTGGCAGCGTACGGAAAGAGAAAAACTTTGTTAGCAAAAGCTAACAGAAAAGCAAACCCCTCCTAGCAAAAGCCATGGCTTTGTTCAAACTGTGCTGAGAGGACTTCAGCAGAAAGATGAACAGTAAATCAAACATGCAGTATGTGAGCATATAGTGTCCATGACTGAAGACTTCTGTTTGAAGCTGAAATAATTTTTAATAAAAAAAGTCCCTTGGATTGCTTTTATAAATAGCTCTTTTGTGTGTGCAGGGTTGTGCGAGTGCTCACAATGCAAAAGCCCCCTCCTGAATGCACACAATCTGAGCCAACAGAGCACTTAAGCAAACAGAAGCCAATGGGACCACTTGTACTGGAAGCAATGTCTGAGTCAAAGTGCTGTGCTAGAGCCAAGTCCTGGCACTTCGAGGGAAATGCAGTTCTGCGAAAGGAAACCCAGTTCATTATAAAGCCATCTTCAAGCTTGAGTCTGTAAACTTTCACATATGCACTTAGCTAAAAGCTTTTGCACAGGCTGAAAGAAGTCTGATTACCATGTTCGTAAAACTATGGAATTGTTTTGGTGTTTTGAGTGACTCGCAGCTATGGGTGCTGAAAAGGTGATCCATGTCAGTTTTAGGATACAGCACATTACAGACTTCTAATTTTAGAAACAGATTTTTGGAGCTGAAATATATGTAGCCGTATCAATGAAGTACTGGGCTCATTACTGCTTCTGTTTGTTCTCCCTCTCTCCTTCCCAGGTTGTCCAAGACTGGAAATTTGTAGCTCAAGTCCTGGATCGGATCTTCCTGTGGTTATTTCTGGTGGTGTCAGTGACGGGTTCAGTTCTCATCTTTACCCCTGCATTACAGATGTGGCTGAACAGCACTTTGTAGAAAATGCTCCCACAGTAGCATACAACAAGTACGATGCCAAGGGATGGTGGTGCCTTCGAGCTTGGTCTCTATTGTACAGGATGGGAAGCAACAGCAAGGAAGGAAGGTGATGGTAACAGCGGGCGTTGACTAGTGCTTTCTATCTTCATACAACTCTACCAGTTACAGATTTGGCCAAGGTCAGAGAAAGGCTTGGTGCGCAGCTGAGTCCCAAAGTGAATTGGTGTTGCACAATTGGCTTATAAGTATTTTACTAGTAGCTTGATGATATTACAATAAAAGCCAAGATTATTAGTTAAAATTGGAAACAGTACTTCTGGCACAATGATTATACTTAAAAGGCAGATCTGTCAGTTAAAATGCTACTTTATAAAAGAAGTTATAGTAGGAACACAAATCAGGACTCAGTTTATCTACATTTGTAAGTAAAAACCACAAAGTCTCTACAGATCGCTTTTGCATGTGTCAGAACTGGCAATCGCACAGCATGTGCATCAGAAAAAGTACAAATACCTTTTAGATGGGATGTTCAAAACCTTGACTCTGTGGCCTCACCTCGCTGCAAGATCCGCTCAACAGTGGCAGAACTTACCACTCTGCCCACCTGCTACCAGCCTTTACGGCATGCACACTGCATCTCTCCTCTTGGCCGCCAGGAAGCTACAAGGTGTTACCCTCTTTTCAGTATTATTTGCAATTTTGCCTGCTGCTCTGTAATGTACCAAAAAGCTTAACAAGTAAGGATTTTCCCCATGCTCTGCATTTAGAAACTATGATTCCTGCACCTGCTTGTTCACAAGACAAGTGGAAGTGGAAGATCACCTGAAGCATATTGCATGGAGAAAGGTGGCTATGCTACTCCATAAGGCAACAGTGATCTTCCTAAACAGTTCAGCTGGAGGGGAGCTGCAGACATTGTTTTCAGCAAATTAAACTTGTGGTTGGTGCAGAAGTGGAGTTTCTCCTGAGAGCTGTGGGGTGGGCTGGCTACCGGGAAGATGTATCTTTGGGTGTTGGCTTGTTCATGTTTCCCAGGCAATTCATTCAATTTCATTCCTTTGATTCATTTGAATGGGATCCTTCTGCATGATTAGAAATCCCTCTTAAAAGTGTAAATGACAGAAAATGCACAGGTGAAGCTCTCACCACTTTTGCTGGGCAGTGGTTTGCCAACATGGGGTGCTTTAGAAAATCCCATTCAGAATTTGCAGAGGTTTTCAAGGCTAGCAAGGGATTTGGAGATCCAATTTTCAATAATCTAAATGTGAATCTGGTGTTAAAGCTTTAGCTAGCCTTGAAACCTTCTTCCTAGGGATGGAGGTTAGAAGGTGTTAAAAATACATGGAGGTATTCTTGTGCTTGGATTATGCATGCACACCAGACCTCTGTGAGTTAGTATCATCCTGTCTTGTTGTGTCACTGCAGAAAGTTCTGTTCACTTGTGCAATCATTATTAATAAAGATGTATTTAGTAAATGATTCCTGGGGTGAGAGTGCTCATATGCTGGGCTTTGTTGTTGTTTTGTTGTCAACAAAGTCTAGATTGTAGCCCATTTTAAAAGCCTTGTCTCAAATCTATTCAAACAGAGGGGTTGTCACGTTCTTGGAAAGTCCTCATAAAGTTTTAGCTTTGTGTGTGAGTTTGAGGAGGGAGCATTCAGATCTGGTTATTATATTGCAGGAACTTAGAACAGACCCATTTAGTTTAGCATATACAGATAGATGTCTTACGTTAAGACACTGGTATAAAACTCTTACACATTGACCTTACTACCAGCTGCTCTTCTCCTGCATTGTTTAAGTCAGTTTGTTCCCCTGGCCAGTACTGTGAAATATCTGTAGGAAAACAGCCAGGAAGCTCTTCAGCATTTACAGACTCTCAAAATCAATCAGTGATAGGTTTTCCCTCTGAGCACTGCTGCCAGGGGGCTGCCTGTTAGCCGTGACAGATGACAAAATCCTCTCCTGGGCAAGTGCTTCAGGTGTTTAGCTGGCAGATGGTCCTGTCCTCACCTTGCGACATTTCGGTTGCCCACCCGCAGGCAACGCATGGCCGTGTCTCACGTGGCTGTGTCTGATACCAAGCTGCTTTTTCTGGCTTATGCTGGTAAAGGTCAGCAGGGCTCAGGTCCTTGGAGTGGGAGATGTATGAACACTGCACAGGTATGGCTTTTGGCCTCTGGTCTTCCTGGCATTGCATCTGGGACTGCTACATCTGTAGTCTCACTACTCATTATTTCCTTGAGCTGACTGTTTCTGAGCTTCCCTGAATCTCTTTGCCGCTGGCTCACAAATGCATTCAGCATGTCCCACAGCCTGGCCTGCCACTAAGAAACACAACTAAGGAGGACATTTGGGCAGACAGCTGCTCCATGTGCTATGCCTGTGGATGACAACATTGCAAATTGCAAATCTTAAAAAAAACCGGCAAGCCTCAGCCTTACTACTGCCTCAACGTGTGCTGCTTTGATTTCTGGGCACTGGTTTGCCAGGGCCTTGGCACTGCTTGCGTAGGACCATGTGTATCATCCATTCACCAGGAGACAAATATGACAAACTCCTCTGGGCCTTTTAGTGGGGGGAAAGTGGAAAGATGGTCTCCCTTGGGAAGGGAATGTAATGAGCTGGTCGAGCTGTCAAATTGCTTCTGTGCTTTTAAAATTAACTCATAGATGCCACCACTCTCAAGGAAAGGAGATTTCTTGCTGCCAGTGCTACGCTTATCACTGGGACATATAATAAGGGGTGTTGCTGATGTGGCTTTGGAGCTGATGGGGCAAGAATAGACACACCACTCCGTGTGCCCTGCAACGAACATGGATACTTTTCCTGTGACTGTGCATGGTGTGCAACTCAACTCAGTGTCTGGGATGGCACCAGCTCTGGTTGAAACTTTTCCTGGTATTTCAGTTAGAAGGTCCCCCAAAAAGAGTTGGGGCAAGCAAATATGTCACTTTTGTGTGGGTTCTTCCATGTCTGCTCAGAGGTGGCCCCCTACTGCAGCCTTCTCCAAGGTGAGATGCTTATCGTGTCCCCCACCCCCACTCTCTCTAATCAGCCAACTACTTTCACAAAGCTGACCGGAGTATGCAAGGCTCCCAGTCTTGAATGTGCCAAACACAGCTGAAAATGGCAAAAGAAGGATCCAAAAGTTACTGGGGGGGGGCGGAAGGAAGGGGAAATAGTACACTCGGAAAGAGACAGAACATGACTTTGTAAATCTTACTTTCTTAGGATACCAGGCTGATGAGCTAAACTGTCCAAACCCTGTGTTTGAGGTCCAGAGGCAAGACAGAGAGGTGTGTAGTACTGTAAATGACAAAGACAGGGAGCTGGTGCTGGGGCACGGAGGCCTCCTAACTGGAGATGAGGAGCTGCACAATTGTGAATGCTTTGACAAAAAGCCAGGGATTTTGCTAAAGTCAGCTTACTGGCTGTGGGGCAGTAGCTGTCATGCCTAAGACACCAATGCAGTACACCTTCAGCCACAATATTTTCATTGTTTGTATGGTCAGAGACTGCAACAGTGAATGCTGGCAGTCAGATGTCTGTCCTGTTGAAGTGAAGCTTTCGGGCTCAGAATGCAGCTCTCCTCTTCGAATTCCCTTTCTCTCCCCTCCCCTCCTTTCTGATTAAAGAGCCAGCATAGCAAATGTCATTTAGCAGCATCTCTAAACACATTATACAGCAGGGAGTTTTTAAAAAAATACAAATTCGTCAAGAAAGGATATCCCAGGAGTGGTATTTAATTGACAGGCTGACAAAACAAACCATGCTTGTTCACACATCTGTCTGTCAGTTGCTACATAATTATGCAACATTCAGGGGGATTACAGAAAGTATGGTTTTCTTCTAGAAAATCATGACTTTATATATTTCAACTACTGGATTAAGACAGTTATATTCTTGTCATTCCACCTTTCTCTCTGACATATACATCTCTTCAATCTTATTCTCTTTATTATGGAGCACCAAAAAAGAGTAAAAGGCCAGTCAGGGACTTCAGAAACAGGGAGTCATACTTTCCAAGGATTGGTGATGTGCAAAGCAGAGACTGATACACGACACACACTGAAAACACTGCACTGGCACTGTACAGTTAAATTTAGAGCCTCCTGTAACAGAGAAGGGCTTTTTACTCTTGAAGCCATTAGCTTTAATTGGAATGGTGCCTTTTAAAGAATCTTTCAGCACAAAATGAACAGGACTCTAAACAGACAATGGACCTGAGGGTAAACTGTCCAACCTTCTAGTGCAGAAACCACATCAGGTGCACATCTACAAAGTGTTTCAGGATTAAGCGCACAAGGATTGGGAACCTGGTTACATAGCAGCAACCTCAGCCCCAAAGGAAGTGTCCCTACAGTTACAGGTTTGCACACACAGCACTGGCCCATGAGGAGCAAGCAAAAGGAAAATTGCTGCAGAGCTGTTTGGACCAAGGTGCCCAGCTTTGCACAGGATTCACGATAGCCAGCCTTCTCCTGCTGGGATGTGTGTAACCCAAGTTGGTCTTGGGTTTTAAAAACACAGGAAAACTCAGATCAAACCAATATTGCCAAGCCAATTCTGTCTGTGATGAGTAGCTACTCAGGGACAAACCATTCCCTGTTGGGCTTATGTCTGGGCCTGAGCAAGCAAGAGTTTTCAGAGCAGAACCTGTGGACTGGGACCACTGTTAACCTGACGAGAGAAATGTGGCTTGGAAATCCTACTGGAGCTCACCAAGGTCTTGCTATTCAGTATCGGGAAGTAAAGGGGACTTTGATCACGTGCAAAGTTAAGTGGCAGATGAACTAGTTTTTAAAGGTCTTAGAAGCATGTAGGTTTCAAATGTGGATTCCTCACATGGTAACCACAGATAGTTCAGGTCTTTTCTGGTTTTCCATGGTGCATCCAGGTTATTCCTCTTTGGTGACTCTAGGATGCTTCAAATGATGTCAGCAAGGCTACATGCAGTGCAAAATACTAAGTTGGTTTGTCTTCAGCTATGATTAAGTGCTTAAGACCTGTCTGACTTCAAACATAAACGTAACCATGTGCCTTGTTGATCTGGGACCCTCACTCGTGTACATATATTGCAGAAGATGGGGACCCCTTATTTTAGATTGTATTAAAAATGTTACGGGGTCAAGGGATTGGTTTGATTGTACTTTTATTTTGATTATTGGCTGCCCTGACACAAGAACACAATAAAGAGCATTGGTCCAGTCAGTAGGACTATGGTACCTCATCTAAGTTCCATACCAGAGACTAGCTGTTGTAAAAGGAGAGAAATAGAGAGGAAATGTAAATTAACTCAAAGCTGAGGAAGAGTTATGATCAGGAGAGAAAAATGAAGCCAGGTACAGCCCTCTTTGGGCAATGCACTCAGAAGTGCCTGAATTGTCCTAATAGCCCCCTGTACTGAAACCAAGGGAAAAGCTCAATAACTTCAATCTGCTCCTGTGATCAGTGCAATTGTTATTGCTGATCTCACTGAGGGAAAGACAGGCAGGCACTCTAAAAATCCCCGGCGTTCCGCTGTAGAAAGACCACATGCTCATCTCCCATTTTCAGTCCTCTTCTCATTCTGTTTTGGGTTGTTTGCTTTCCCAGAGGACCCTTCCCTCTCTTTCTCCTTTCCTCTGTGGCTGGGTGCTGAGGAGGCGATGAGTAGAGGGGTTATGTAAGAGGACAGAAATACAGGGGACAGTTCCAAACCAAAAATGAAACAAGAACAAAAGTGGATAAAAAGCAGTGGATCAAGTTATGTATCTGCTATTAGCGGCTGGATAAAGAGCCCTGCAGTCCCAAACACACAGAGGATTATAAATACCCAGAGAAATACTCTGTCGATCACCATAGCTACGTATTTCCAATCATCTTCCACCTGCAAGAGGAAAAAAAATGAAAAGGATAAACTACATGTAATGTAACATGCAATTGCAAGTTGGCATTATGCAGCAGAAATGTCCCTTGTGCTTTTGAATGTGAGGAAGAACATACATGCAGTCAAGAATGTTGCTTGTCGTGCTTATAGTTGCTGCAGTTTTCAAGGGTCTTTAGAGGGGGCTGATTTTCTAATAGTGTTTACCACTTTTGGCTGAGAACATTCAACACTGTCCTAGTCTGCTGAATTTTTCTAAATATTCAAGTCTGTTGGCAAGGTAAGGCTGTGACGCTGACATTAACAAACAGGATTGGATCAGGTGGTGGGTGCAGAGTGGGGTGGTTTAAGAGGAGGCAGAATCACCATAGCTGCACATCACTAGACCCTGTCAGAGGACTTATCCTGACAGCCCACACAAGAGACAGTTTGCTATTCTGGCCTGATTTGCCACAGTGTCACTCCAGTCAAGCCCCATTGATTTCAGCAGACTGGACAGCTGGACGCAGGGACTATAGCAAAGCAAGGTCCCTGGTTGAGCAAACCACCATGTCATGTGCTAAGCAGGCCACAGTGGATTTTGTATGTCTGACAGATACACCTTAGAACCACATTCAATGAAGTTGCTGTCCTTTAAACTGTACCTACATACAAGGGCCACTGCATCGGAAGAACATTCACTCGTATAAAACTAGTGACTGTTTAAGAGCTCTCTGCTGAGCTATCTTCCACTTGTTTTCCCAATTTCTTGATGTTTTCCTCCAAGAGGCTGCTGCTGTACTTCTTGTGGAAGAAAATGCAGCAAGAATGCCAGCTGCTGTAAATGTTGCCACAATTTTTAAAGGGCTTTTATTTTTACAGGACTAGTGCATGATATCACCCGTATGGCTTTTATGGTTTTGTATGTCCGGCTGAAGCAGAAGCAGCCTACAGAATTATTTCCTCAGTGCTTGCCTGAGAATAAAGCCCTTTTTTTCCCCGAAGAGAGGATTTTTCTCAAATGAAAAATACTGCTTCCCATCCCTAGTATGTTTTGAAAGGTAAGATACAGAGCTGCTGATGCACCAGACTAAGAATACAATTTCATGTGGCAGAAGAGATTTTTAAAATGCAAATGAGCAAAACTGGCAATTGAGGACTTATCAGGAGCCGTATAATCAAGGTGGCATGTTATTCGGACTGCTTCACGCAAAGCCTCTTCTTTTTTTTTTGGAGTGCATCAGAGAAATAAGCTGAATACGGTACATGGACATGTTTTATGCAGCTGGTGTGGCAGTGAGAGCAGGGCTAAAATGTTGGGGTCAAGCAAAACATTAAGGGCATAGGTACTAAGCAAGGCTCAGCTCAATCCCCATCCTCCTCTGTGCTGACAGCTTCCTGTCTTTTGCTTTAGGCTGGCATGTATTACCCACTCACCCTATGAATTCAGTCACCAGGCCTTAACCGTAGCCCTTTATTCAGAAAGTTATGGACTTTGTTTTCAGGTGAAACAACTTCTGCAGGACATAAAAAAGGGGAAAAAAAAGTAATTTTTGGGTTGCACAGAAGTTGCATGAATTTGTGCTGATTTCAACAAAATATTCTGATAGAAAGAATACCTCTCAACTTTTTCCTCACAAGTATTTTTGTTTTTCAATACAAATACAGCAGTATTTAATTTTGAAATAGATTTTGCTGTCATAGAGCATTTAAAAAACTTCAAAACCAAAAGTAAACGTTTCGTGACAGATCAAAGAGAAATGTTTCATTAGGTTCTAAACACTTTTTTAAAACATCTTGAAGTGTCACAGAATTCCTGTTCCTTGTGAGGCCTGGATGCGGGGGGATGTCAGATAATCTTTCTTGGAGCTGCTTTTAGTTGCTTGTGTTTACACCTGAGGACACGGCCCCAGAATTCTCTAAATTCTAACGTGCATCACTTTCTATGATAGTAATCTCTGTTAGGATAAAAGATTTATAACCTCACACAAGCAAATCCATTAGTTCAAATGCCAAGACTCATTTTAAAACCCCGCTCTCTTTTTTCTTTGAATCTGCCTTTATTCATCTGTTGTCTGTTTTTATTCAACTGTCTTCCCCAAAACTCAACTTTTATTTCAATATATGTTTGTCATGGCTGAAAATACTGTATTCCTGAAGACACAATTAGTCAAATAACTGTAAAAAAATCAGAACACGCCAGACTGAAACAAAGTACAGACAACAGCATTCTGAAAAGAATATCTTTACCAGATTTATCACTGGCTGAGAATAGTTCTTCTCCAGATCAACTACTGTGCTGTTAGACAAGCCCTGTTCTTTAAAAAGCAGTTCCGAAATTTGCTTGTTCTGTTACTAACACAGAAAAGCACCCTGCTTGGCAAATAGCACACTTAGTATTGAGATGTTGCTGCTTACCAGGGCTGAGCAGTTGGTGAGCAGTGGAAGAGGGCTGCTTCTGAGGATCTACAGAAGTAGGGTTGCAAGAGACCTTGAAAGGTCCCGTCTAGTCTATCCCCTGCCCCACAGCAGGATCAACTCTGCCTGAACCACTGCTGATCAAAGTTCATTCTTCATGGCCACAACGGGCTGATGCTCCTCTTCTTTTCCTTTGAAGGGTGAGCCTCATGTCTAACCTAAAACTGTCTTGCTGCTTAAATTATCCACTGGGGATAGAGGAAGAAGAGATGAGATTACTTTTCTTGTTCCATCCCCAATGAATGATTTATCTTCTCCCTTTCTGTAGGAAACTTTGATGCATTCACAGGTCTCAAAATTTCCTTCTCTAGACCCAACGACTCCAGTTCCTCTGGGCTGCCCTCCTAGATCACATTTTCACTTGCTGGAAGTGTGGCCCCATGCCCGGCTGGGTGGTTACCTCCCTTACCTCTTTGGCTTCATTTTGAGACCTCATGTTCTCTGCTATGAACTGAACGCTGCTAATGACATCCTTCACTTCTGGGGAGTACTCCATGTGCTCTGCCATCCATTTCAGTGACTGATGGCTCAGCCGTCTTCTTTTGGTGGTAGTGAGTTCGGCTGCCTTATCACAGTGACTGCATCGCTGCTCCTTGTGTAATTTGGTATCTTTGTGTTTGCTGTGCTTTGACTTGCCTGACGTATTGGCTGATCCTTTCTTGTTTTTTCTGCAGACGTTTTTTTTCTGCTGTTCTAGTGGCCTCTGCATCAACAGAACTTTGGGGAGCAAGCTAAGACAGACAGTTTTTACCCATTTGGGCATTGTGTGTGTGGTTGGAGTCCTGTAATGTATATTCAGGACAAACACTGTGATGACAATTGACAGAGTCACAAATATCATAGTGAAGAGTAAATATTCACCTACGAGGGGAATTACTAAAGAGGTGGATGGGATTGTTTCTGTGATCACCAGTAAAAATACAGTCAAAGAAAGGAGCACAGAGATGCAAAGAGTCACTTTCTCACCACAGTCAGATGGCAGGTAAAAAACTAACACAGTCAGGAATGAGATGAAGAGACAGGGAATGATCAGATTTATGGTGTAAAACATTGGCAACCTTCGAATATAAAAGGAATATGTTATGTCTGTGTAAATCTCTTCACAGCAGTTATATTTGATGTCATGTTTGTAGCCAGAAGCATCAACTATTTCCCATTCACTATTTTCCCAAAAGTCATTCATATCTACTTTGGATCCAATGATCAGAAGATCAATTTTGGCTTTGTCATAGGTCCATGAGCCAAATTTCAGCGAACAGTTCTGATGGTCAAATGGGAAAAATGTAATATCCATAGGACAGGAGCTTTTAAAAATAGCTGGTGGGGTCCAGGTGATCATTCCATCATAGCGAAGGAGGGCTTTGGTCTTGCCCTCAACTTGAAAATCTCCCACAGCACTAGAAAGACAAATGAGGCAAAGAAAAGAAAATTACCATGAAAGTAAAATGTCTTTCATGGACACTGCAAGAGGATACATTTGAGAGAAAGTGTAAAATGGAAAAGTGTTCATCATACTTATTATACAAGACAATATCTGGTTTCCAAATTTTATCTGCTGGTACCCGAACAAATTCAATGCCATCGTATTCTCTGGGATCCCATCGCAATTTGTTGTCATTCCAAATCTGAAAGAAGAATGGACAAGGATTTTAAAACCTTGTATTATCAGCAAATATCTGCTTCTCAGATATTTCTGTAAAATGACAGGCTATGATAAAGGCTGAAAGTGCAGCACGTGTAGAAGGGGACAATGGTCCGAAAGACAACATGGCCATGACCGGGAGAAACACTGGACATATATGAATATTGCTCACATTGATTTGCTACTCCCTCGTCTGTGAGGGGATGGGATGCCATTGCTGACACGCTGAGATCTCTCCTCTGTCTTGCTACATCAGTATAGGCCCTTACCTGTGCAAAGTTACCTCCCCACTGCAGAGAGGAAATACAGGCCTTGCTGCTGCTGTCATGAGAGTGCACCCTGCAGGTTAAAGGAGGCCAGCATCGAAGGAGACCAGCATCCTAATGAGAAAGGAGGTGCACACTAACAGGCAGTTGCTGCCAGGGGACATTATTGGTTCCACAGGGGCAGCAAATTACCAAGTCAGGGGCAGCGAAGGATGCCCAGCAGCTCTCTTGCATGGCTGTTTAGTGCCCTATCACGGGGCCATGCTCCATGCTCTTGCAGCCTACACTGAAAATCCTGATCATAAGTACAGTATCTTTCACAGAAAGCTTTGTGTGGACCACAATCAGTGCCTGAAGGAAACTGGTTTTGGTGGAAGTTGGCTTGTTTTTCTCAGCAATTTAGGTCCTCTAAGGATCTTTGTCTATGTGTAAGTGTTAAAACCACCAGGAAAAATGAAGGCGTGTTCCTTTTGCTAATGATGTTTTGGTTGGAATCTTCAATATGGAGATGACCTAGGACTGCAGAGCTGCACATTTAATCACTTTTTAATGGGTACATCCAGCTAGATTTACCAGATAAACCAATGATCATGAAGTTGGAGGAGAATATACCACACAGGAAAGGTGGGAGATGTAACTTCTTGGAAATAAGAATAAAGAAATGACTTTTTCAAATGTGGCTTTGGTTAATGGAGCTTCTCCTTATTCATACCTTTAAAATCCTTGTTACAAAACAAGCACTTATTCCATAGATGTAGCTTATAAGGTAACACACATTTCATTATATCAATGCAAAATGCATGAGAAATGCAATGCAGCCACTTACGTGTCTCAGCCACAAATTTGTTTCCATAATCTGATTGACTTCATCCTAGAAAGAAACACAGGCATGCACATCTTCTCTCCATAAATCAGTTACAGTATCCTGAGATGGCCACAAACTTATTCTGATAAAAATGGAAACTAGAATTCCACATTAACTGATACCAGCTTTTTTCTGGCTATTTTCAGGGGGCTTACATATTGTGCACAGTCATGTGCAGCTCTACTGAAAAATTTTTACAGGTCTACTGAAAAATTATGCCCACAAATATCAGACTTACAGAAAGCTGCACTGTTTTGCCAGAGGCCTGAGTACCTGGAGAACACAAAACTTACAATTGCTCTGACCAGTAGCAGAGGAATAAGGTTCTGCTGGTGGCTATGAGTTTTGTTGGATTCAATGTTTAAAAAGCTCTATTTACACAGTACAGTACTGGTCAAGATTCAAGGAAGATGGCATCTGTCCCACAGTGTTCTTGCATTTCTATGCAAACCTCTAGAGCAGATGCATTCAACCAGCATTAAATTAGGTCACTGTTATACTGAGACCTTCTTTTTACAGTCAGTTATTGCTATTGCCAATCAGCAATGAATCAGGAAAGTGCTGCAAGAGACACAAAAATTGGATACTGTTCTAATGAGCCTTCAGCCTAAAAGTATTCAGAAAGACTCGTATTAAATATATTTATGAATGCAGGCTGACATTCACAATGAAAATATCTGCAACAATATTGCTTTGGGTAGTTCTTAGTTTTTAAACATGTGGACTCAAAAAATCTAAGATATTTACAAGCCAAAGGTAGAAAATGTTGTAGATGAATTTTCAACATTGCATACTGAAAATTAAGCACAAATATAATTTTGAAAGGCCTGTAGGGTTCCTGTCTATGGGTTAAACTATCTAAGTTCTTGTAAAAATCATGACTCTTTTTGAGAAAATCCAACTGATTTACTTATGATGTTCCTTTTTTCCTCCAAAGGCAGCACTGAGAGCCAGGGGCTGCAATGTGAGGCAGAACTGCTGAAACCTGCCAAGATACCTGCAACACGGAAACAAAATACTTTGACAAAGGAACTCCAAAAGGTGACAACTGCCTTCACCATGAGGACTTACAATGCCTTCATTTATAGCCTCAGATAACTTAGCTCCCTGGCTGCTGTTGAATGCTGCAGCAAGGGTTAAGTGACAGCCTGTCACTTCATTATGGACTCAACTAGGTACCTAAGAATCAAAACCCAGCCTCTGTTCTGTGGATAATGTGCTTCACAGAGCAGACTTCAGCAAGGGTTAAGGCCAGGTTTTGCTTCTTCCACAGTCCCTCTGCCCTGCCCAGCAGGTCTGCCACCTCAGACACACTCACCCTTGTATACAGTGCACCCCAGAACAGAAAACATTCATCCCCAGCTCCATGCTTTAAAACACCACTCTGCAGGCTGCACGTCTCTTAACGTTATTTTGAAACAAACAGACTGAAAAAGCATGCAAAAAAAAGATTTTATCTTTCAGGACCACTGGGAAATGGCACTGGCCCCACAGGACAACTAGGCCATGTGCTACACAATGTGGATACAACCAGGTGCCTCTGGAGTGGACTAGCCCTGTGGAGAGTGGACTTGAACATTTGGTACTGCTGCTCTGGGTGCCAGAGGCTGCTGCCCAGAGCACAGGGATTTTACGCGAGTAAGCAAATAAATCTGTGTAGTTCGAACCGCTCATTTGAGCAACTGGAGCGACTCGGCTGACAGAGAGAACAGCAAAGGTCTCAGCATGTACACATATGCACACATGACAATGATGTCAGCTATGAGAGTTGTAGGTGCAACCATCACAATTACATCTGCTGCTTTAGCAATTTGCCTGTGTTTGCAACCATCCCTAAATCTCAGCAGTATTCTGTAATGAGTCTTACCACATTTGTAAGCTGGGTAATGGCCACTTCAAAATACACTGTGACAGGATCAGACACGTTTTCCACTGGCCTGATGAACTGGTTGTACTGGGAGAAGAGTTTGTGAAATAACCGTTCCTCTGATTCACAGGCTGTGGTATCTGTGTTGGTAAAGATAAAGAACAGCTATGTCAGAAGTAAGGAAGAGGGAAAGAAGGTGCTGGGTAACATACTAGTCCATGCTATATTTCTGGATCCTGGGCTTGCGACCACGTATTAAGACACAGCACAGAGAGAAGAGGGCTGCCAGTATGCTGTCAGTTGAAATCATTCTCCTGCAGGACGTGGCCCACTGCTCCCCATCTCCTCAAAGTGTAAGGTAATGGCCTGAATGGAAATGTCTCCTAAGCTGGATCTAGCCTATGGGCGTCCATTTGGCCCACCCTGATATCAGACCAAAGTAGAATAAGGTGGTGTGAAGTAGAAAAAACAGAAATGTGGTAGATTTAATCTTTGGGAGTTTTTATGGTAAAACTGAGTTTATGAAAAGCATAGCTACTTATTCAGAAATTAAAAGCTTGAGGCTGAAACTACTGGATCAAAATCTATGTCAGGGACTCTGATTAGGGGATTATAATGATGCCTCT
>NW_008794879.1:1573165-1595932 GCF_000699145.1 Aptenodytes forsteri | reverse complement strand
TTTTTCCTCCAACAGGAGCCCTTATGAGCAGGGGCTGCAATGTGAGGCAGAACTGCTGAAACCTGCCAAGATACCTGCAACACGGAAACAAAATACTTTGACAAAGGAACTCCAAAAGGTGACAACTGCCTTCACCATGAGGACTTACAATGCCTTCATTTATAGCCTCAGATAACTTAGCTCCCTGGCTGCTGTTGAATGCTGCAGCAAGGGTTAAGTGACAGCCTGTCACTTCATTATGGACTCAACTAGGTACCTAAGAATCAAAACCCAGCCTCTGTTCTGTGGATAATGTGCTTCACAGAGCAGACTTCAGCAAGGGTTAAGGCCAGGTTTTGCTTCTTCCACAGTCCCTCTGCCCTGCCCAGCAGGTCTGCCACCTCAGACACACTCACCCTTGTATACAGTGCACCCCAGAACAGAAAACATTCATCCCCAGCTCCATGCTTTAAAACACCACTCTGCAGGCTGCACGTCTCTTAACGTTATTTTGAAACAAACAGACTGAAAAAGCATGCAAAAAAAAGATTTTATCTTTCAGGACCACTGGGAAATGGCACTGGCCCCACAGGACAACTAGGCCATGTGCTACACAATGTGGTTACAACCAGGTGCCTCTGGAGTGGACTAGCCCTGTGGAGAGTGGACTTGAACATTTGGTACTGCTGCTCTGGGTGCCAGAGGCTGCTGCCCAGAGCACAGGGATTTTACGCGAGTAAGCAAATAAATCTGTGTAGTTCGAACCGCTCATTTGAGCAACTGGAGCGACTCGGCTGACAGAGAGAACAGCAAAGGTCTCAGCATGTACACATATGCACACATGACAATGATGTCAGCTATGAGAGTTGTAGGTGCAACCATCGCAATTACATCTGCTGCTTTAGCAATTTGCCTGTGTTTGCAACCATCCCTAAATCTCAGCAGTATTCTGTAATGAGTCTTACCACATTTGTAAGCTGGGTAATGGCCACTTCAAAATACACTGTGACAGGATCAGACACGTTTTCCACTGGCCTGATGAACTGGTTGTACTGGGAGAAGAGTTTGTGAAATAACCGTTCCTCTGATTCACAGGCTGTGGTATCTGTGTTGGTAAAGATAAAGAACAGCTATGTCAGAAGTAAGGAAGAGGGAAAGAAGGTGCTGGGTAACATACTAGTCCATGCTATATTTCTGGATCCTGGGCTTGCGACCACGTATTAAGACACAGCACAGAGAGAAGAGGGCTGCCAGTATGCTGTCAGTTGAAATCATTCTCCTGCAGGACGTGGCCCACTGCTCCCCATCTCCTCAAAGTGTAAGGTAATGGCCTGAATGGAAATGTCTCCTAAGCTGGATCTAGCCTATGGGCGTCCATTTGGCCCACCCTGATATCAGACCAAAGTAGAATAAGGTGGTGTGAAGTAGAAAAAACAGAAATGTGGTAGATTTAATCTTTGGGAGTTTTTATGGTAAAACTGAGTTTATGAAAAGCATAGCTACTAACTCAGAAATTAAAAGCTTGAGGCTGAAACTACTGGATCAAAATCTATGTCAGGGACTCTGATTAGGGGATTATAATGATGCCTCTTAGTCTTAAAAACTATGACTACATTTTATCCCCATGTTTGCTATTTCAGCTCCTTAGATAGCACAATTTTTGCTCTGAAGGAAGTTCATTTATTAAGTTCTGTGAGAAAAAAAGTGGAAATATTAAAATTTCTTATAGAATAGCATGCATCTTTGTAATACAGAGCTGTTCTTTGGGAACAAGCAGGTCATAGCTGTAACTCCCAGTCAATGTTGGACAGACCAGATGGCTTAGCGGGAATAACGTATATGACAGGCACTGAGCTGCCTCACTGCAGAGTCAAGAAGAATGCTCTCAATCTGTTACATACAGCCCAAACCTGAAATAGTTATTTTCACACTGCTAAAGGCTACAGACTTTGATTTCAAAAGGAAAGATTAAAATCATGTGGACTGTGGCGACATCAGCTCAGAAGAATACTTTTCTTGAATAACTTTGCTATTTCAATGCACTACTATAATTCAGCACTTAAATTCAAAATACTTTATATGGCAAAGATTTAGACCTTGCTCCTCATATTGAGCACAGCTGTGTTATCAAAGCTATATGATGATGCCACTGATACAACTGAGGAAAGATTAGTTTTTCAGATACATGGTCATAAGTTTTTGCGTTAGTCCCAGACTGCACTAGAACACGTCAGGAAAGCAATCATGATAAGCCTCTATGACTGCAATGATTAAACATAGACGGGGTTTGTGTCAGGCAGTATGGTCTCTGGCACAGCATAGGACATAAATTTGCAGTTTACATTTCCTTCAGTGAACACAAGGGCCTGTGGTTGCACAGATGTCCTACAGGGAGATGCTTAGACTCAGCATACTGCACTGTTTTCATGCTTAGGCCATCCTTCCCCTGTTTTTGAAAAAAATTACATTTCTGCCTCTAAGGTGATACAAAGCATGCTCATATTCAGGGGGTTATCACGGCTCAAAGCTGAAATGTTGGTTACTGGTGACTTACATGTAAGGAAAGAAAATTCTAGTAAAACTTCCATGACTTGATGTTTTGTTTCATCTTTTTAGAATCATAGAATCATTTAGGTTGGAATAGATCTTTAAGATCATTGAGTCCAACCGTAAGAATGTCTGTAAAGTTTGGATGTTTGTATATCATCTATTGTGCCATTCAAAAACAAAATTGCAATTTCCTTTTCGGATTTCCTCATCATCATCCATCGTATCGTGACTAGAAGTACCCTACTGTGGGAACATGAGTTTCTTACCAAAGTCTCATGATTAAAGCCGGTAAGTCTAAAATCATGTTTCATTTGAAATTTTCCTACTGGCTTCTTAACAGACACATGCTTTAAAATAAAGTAGCAGAACCAGACAAGTATTTAGGCCTTTCATTATCATTCCATCGGTGCTGCTTTAAGACAATGCCTTATGCCTTGCTAACACAAGCACTGTAATTCATACATGTCTTGGTCATCAGCAGAAGTGAGACTTTCAAAAAAGATGTAGTGTCTTAAAAGCAAAAATCCTGCTGAACCTTAGTGAGACTTGTGCATGGAAATCACTCAAGCATATTTAACCATAGATCACAAACAACAGTGAACAAAAGTATATCAAGTTCTCACTTTTGAAGGTGTGAGTACCGATCGTGCACATCTTTAGCCTGCATTATTTAAGCAATTGCAAAATTCAAGCACCAAATGAAATTACTAGAACTCCTATTTCATTTTCATTCTTTGCTAGAAACAGTTCCTCAATTAGTTATCAAACCAATATGAAGAGTTTTATGTGTGAAAACTAGTATTGCTTTAGCCCTCTTAAAATACGGTTGAAATGTTATAGATTTCAGGTCAGAAACAGCTGGTAGAAGCTTTACATTTAATTCATTCCAGGAAAACAGAAGCAGAGACAGTGACTAGAAAATATTTTAAAGACTAGTATCAAAGAGAGCCTACCTTTAATCAAAGATGTGAACACGAATGCCCACACACAGAAAGCTGGGTAACACCAACATAGCCACCTCTCAGGATGCATTGCTAGCAGCAGTATAGAGCTTCTTTTTCAGAAGAGAGGTTTGGGGAAAGAAACAGAAGGCAAGAAGACATACAAGCCCCCTGGACGGTAAGTAGGCGGTACAAAGATGGATTTCAGTTTTGCATTTGCAGCAAACTCTGCAGTCTGCTGGGTAGAGCAAAGCCTTGCAGAGTTGCTGCCACTATCACCAGGCGAGGAGAGCTTATGCTGTGCAGAGAGAAGGGAGTCAGGCAGCATACTATCAGGTGACTTTTCACATTTCCAGTCACCCGCACCCTTGCCTCTGGGGGAATGTATAAAAGTGCAGGAGAAAGAGGGAAGGCAAGACACGGGGCAGCCAGTGTGGAGCAGGGGGAGGAATTCACTCAGCCCTCCACCCACTGGTTAAAGAACACTCATCCAAAAGCAGCTGCTTTAGCTATTGCCTGGTGCTCACCTGAGTGAGTCCGTCAGAATATGCAGAGATGAAACAACTTCAGTTTCTTGGCTGAGGACTAATTCTGCAGCAGGACAAACGGATGATATATGGTTTTAACACCTCTACCAGAAACCACCCGAACCTTGAAATAAGCACAGCATCATGTGATAGAATTACTTGACAGTATTCTGAGTGAATAAATCTAAGGCAAGTGGATTTATTATTGCCATCTGACATGAACAACTAAGCATACTAAGTTCTTTCCTGACAGACAAGTCAGCTCACAACATGAATTTTTTCTACCTTTTGTTTGTGTGTGTGCAATGATTCCTGTGCCAGTATCCTGCTAGTGTGGAAACAGAGCAGTAGAATAAAGAAAAAACATCAGTCGCTGTTACAGAAGTACCTAACAGGCCAAGTTCACTGGGACAGAGTGTTACTCTTAATCACAGAAGTTAAAAAAACGGAGATCATGATCCTGTAGAGATTAATGCGTGTTCACTCCTCAAGCATTCAGTATGCATGTCCTTGCAACAGGAATGCCTGAAAAGAATCTGTAGGCAAAGGGTCTGAGAAACTGAGGCCTTTTTTAACTGCAGAGGGGTGGAAGGCACCACAGGTTACTTGGTGCCGTCCAGCCTCCCAGAAAGCAGCTCGGACAGGGAATCTTCTTTATATGTGCTCAATCCAGCATGAACAAGTCTGAGTGACTGGATGAATGATTTGATCAAAACAGAAACACTGCTGATTTCCAGGCAGTTACATTGCTGTGTGTGGAGAGAAGAGAAAAGCCGTAAACAGAAAAAGGATGCCCTTCATACTGCAGAACACAGAGGCAATGCTACAGCTCAGGATGAGAAAGTGATTTATCTTCTACACAAGTTGTTAAAATATGGGTAGAAGGGAAGAGGTCTGTTTGGAAGAAAGAGACTTAGGAATGAGTTGCCTGCATACAGAAGATATCTGAAAGGGACAAAGTTGCCCACAGCAAGTTTTGAGGGATGAAAAGGCAGTCTTGGAGGATTACTAACAGAAGCCCTACTCTAGAGCTCACTGGAGTCAGGGGCCTTGAGCAGAGAGCTGAGAAAACAAAAAAAATCAAACCGTAAGAGCGTTTGGGGGGTTGAGAGTCATCTTGCACTCTCAAAAGCAGCAGCAAACTAAACATGGTTGTACATGGACACCACAAGGCATGGCTATGAGGCATCTCCAAGCTGAAGTTAGATATAAATTCTCCTTACAAATGATTTTAAGATGAAAATGTGGGTTTCAGCATAGTGATTTTTCTTGTAAATTTCCATTTTGCCAACATTTTCCAAGGAAAAAAAGTAAAAACCACAAAAAACATTTTGCTTTGTGTCTGGTTTTCCCAAGTTGCAATGTTTGTTAGAATGATGTGAACAGTCCAGGTCTATAACCTTGCAGTTCCCTCACCTTATTCAATGAAGCTCATACTTCCTCCTTGAATTATGCTGCCCATGGTGCACTATGGATAATAGAATTATGCAGTCATGCGGCATCACAGGACGTCTGTGTCTGGCTGTAGTCATGGCATATGCACTCCTGTTAAAGTCCAGTGCTTGTAGAAAGATGACACGTGGTAACATAGTCAGATGCAATTTGAAAACAAACTGACCCCAAATTAAAACGTTTTGACATTTCCAAACTTTTTGTTCTTAGAAAAAACTGACAGGCCAGGGAATCGGGTGTGAGCAGTTAAAATACCGGCAAACATGTATCTGGGTTAAACGGAAAGGTCTTCAGAGGTGAGGGTAATGAGTGTGTTTCCCCTCTGGAGAGAAGGAGAGCAATGGCAGGCCAGCTGGCAAGGTGATCCTTACTGCCACACTTGAGGTAAAGAGCTGCTTTGTTATGGGGAGGAAGGGCCTGGTGAAGCAGGCTGAGTTAGGAGACAATACCAATCATTCAGTGAGCAGATGGCAGGAGGGATTGTGCCACACCTGCCCTGCTGGTAGGACCCTGCTGGAGTGGGTGCTGCCTTTGGGAAAGGCTGAAGAGGAAGGCAGAGTTCCAACTGGGCCATGACAAGCAGCTGATGAGGCATCCAGATGGAGAGTCCAGAGAGACCGGCTGAGGTATTGCCTCAGCGACAAGGAAGCCAGCTGGAAGCGGAGAAAAAGTTTGTGAATCATTGCTGCTAGGGAAGGTACCTAACTGAATCTAACATGAACTGGCCAAGGAAGGTGTCAACATGCCAGGCTCAAACAGCAAGCACATACTGACAGGATTTCACTCTCCCTTTGCCCTCCATGTGTGGAAGAAGAGGCTGATTTAGTCTCTTCACAAGTGCTTTTACTCTTGAAGAACATAGTTACTTAGAGCAAAATCTTTAGCCTCCTTTCTTCAGGTGAGGTGGCTTAGGCAAAAGAGGACAAGCAGCTCACAGGGATGCACAAAATCTGCCCACTATAAGGGTTTCTAGCACATGGATGCACTTCACCACTGGAGCTTGACATTGTAAAAGTTGCATGGTGTTGACTGTGAAAAAAACATCAGGACCCATTTGGAGGGCTGCCTGTGTGCCCTGTAACTCTGGCTGAAGGCACATGCCCCAGTGCTATGGCAATCCTAATGACAGATCCTGACTTTTGGAGTCAGGCCTATGTTTGAAAGGCTGATTTTTCCCTCTAGAGCCAAGTAATTCACTGCTGGAGAGCCATATCTGAATTCCTTGTAGGCTTTGACAATGCAATGGGTTCATCTGCAGTGGGGTTGTGACAAACACCTTTTCCATGGTGAGCCACTCATGCCCTGACCACCTGCTGAAAAGCCACTGAACCCAGTGTGGGAGTTCACTTCCCAGCCCTGCCAACTGTTTGCTAACTACCACTAGGTAAGTCAGTTTGCACCTAGGGGCACCTGTTCCCCTTTCCATTGCTGGTCTAGAAGCAATGTGAGGGGATGAGCCACTTCTCACTGTTTTCTGGCTCAGGACTACCTGTACATTTGCTTGTTACGGCTGCACTGAAATAGCTGTGAAGACTGCTGGGATCTCAGCAGCATTGCATGTTAGGTCTACTCTGCTACTTACCGCTTTTGCAAGCAGACAGCTATTAAGGAAGCAATCAACTCAGCTACAGCTCACTCCTATCTGGGTATTCACACGCAGCGCTTCCCTGGGCATGGGACACCTACTGCTGATAAAAATGATGCCAGAGGAAGGAAACTGTAATGGGATAATGAAAGTATCAGTCAAATCTCACCATCTTACTGACAGTTCTGTAGCCAACCTTGGATAGCTTGTGCATTAGCTAAGTTAAAGTAAAGAGGGAACTTGGTAAAGCTCACAGACAGAGGGGAGATTTCTGAGAGTGGGAGATGCTTTAACTGAGCAGGCAAATGAAGGACAATCTCTAAAGGCTGGGACGTGAAGCTGCATTGCAGGCTCTGAGTGATGAAGGACTAGTTTAGCTTGCAGAGGTTGTTGTGTCTAGTGCTTTTTCCATGCCTGTGATGCATGGACAACTCAGCTGCTTGTGAACACTGACATTTTACCCCAAAATGCTCTGTTCTGATTCATGGCAGCTGGAGACTGTCACCTTCCAGGTCTTTCAAGCTAAGCTGCCATCCCTTGTCAGGCATAACTCCAGTTGACAGTAGAAATAAAGCAGGCTTTTTAACCATTCAAGGCATTGCAGACCTTAGGCAGGGAGGCAGACGCCATCTCTGGGACAACCCTCTGGGAGGAGTGCTATATCTCAACAAGCACTGGGCTCAAAGTGGAAATCACCAAGAGGCATTTTTCACACAACTAGTTGGGCGAAATGGTCACCAAGATTTATACCTTCTGGAGGCAAAACTTCAGAATCTATTAATTGTGTTGTCAGGTTATCCTTCACTAACAAGTGTTCATCTATTGCTAAGGCAGAGCATATCATTGCTCCCTACATTCTCCCTTCTGACATCAGCCGGGAGGTGTTTTGCCTCAGCTGTTTTTCTTGGTTACTCCTGCTTTTTGTTTCTGAACTCCATTCCCCCAGCCCTACCCCCTCTCCCCCAATTCCGTAGCCAAATGCTTGTCTGATGGGCTTTAGGTCTCAGTTCCACCTCTCACCTTCCCCACCTTCAAGTCCTTTTAGTGTTCTCCTTCTCATGCTATGCTTCTGTCACTTCATCATGGCACTGTCCTAATCCTCTGTGTCATCCCTCAGTGACCTAGCCTCTGCCTGCCCCCTTGCACCCATGTTCTTTTCCTCCCTCTCCCCCTCACCTTGCATCTGCCCATGTTGAAAACACTCCAATTACCACAAAGCCTCCACTCCCAACCTGCTGCTCTCCTCCAAACCTGTTTCCTTCTGTCTTTTTTTCTCCCCTCTCATTTTTTTTCTCCTCCCTTCTCTATCTGTGGATCTTCCTGCCTCTTTTCCCCTTGTGGACAAAGCACCAGAGGATCAAGAGGTGATGAGAAAGACAGGGGAGGGAAAGAAGAGTAGTAAATTTTCTCCCCCTTCTCTTATTCTTTTCTGTTCCTGTTACTTGTTCTTATTCTTTTTCCTCCCTTTATGCCTGCTACAACCTCTGTCTTTCTAGTCCTCCCTCCTTTTCCTCTTCACCCCAATATCTGAGGTCGCTTTCTCTCTCTCTCTCTGTTCCCCCTTCTCTTCCTCCATTAGTGTTTTGTCCTCTGAAGCTTGCTCCGCCTGCCATAGCTTAGTGTTCCAACATTGAAACAGACAGCACAAAGCACAAACATGTATCGGCTTCCACAGGTGCCGAAGCAGCACCTCCCATGTTCACACTGAGACGTGTGCGCAAACACCCTCGCCCTCAGACAACTCTGAATAAATTTCCTGTATGTGCATACATGTGCAGAGCCATGCACTTCCACCTGTGTGAAATCTGACGTATCTTCTCCATAAATGCTTGACATGGAAATCCAACTGGTGACACCAGCCTGTCAAACTCTAAATTCTTTAGAGACCCAGTATAATTTCCTACAGCTGCATAGAAGCAATAGCAACAGCGGCACTTCCTAATTCCTTTTTTTATTCTTCTTTTGTGGAGTGAGAGCCATAGGGAAGTGGAGAAACACAGCTCTTCCCAGGGCACAGAAGAACAAAGCATTATATCGCTGTTTGCTCTGACCTTTCACATGCTGTACCTGCCTTGTCTGTGCCGATTACAGTCACATCAGGGCAGAAGGTTTCTATTAACCTGTGTTAGCTCTGAGTGCAGTCGGGATCCCCTGTTTTGTTTGACTCCTGGATATCACTAGAATAAACCAGGCTAATAAAGCATTTATCAGAAGAACATTAGGGATCCAGTTTCCACTGCCTCGTTGGCAGACATTCAACCATTACAGAAGCACTTCCAGGTCATTTGCCTTTGCTTAAGTGTTAGTACAGTCCAGCTTGTCAAGTCTCACACCCTGAGCAGTACATTCACACAGCTGGTTCATCTCCTGCACTCCCTGCAGCAAAGCCTGTATCTCGCCTATGTGTAAGCCCTGGGCTTTGGCCTCTCTCCTGCTCTGGGACCTCATGCGCCAACAGCGTTTGCTCTCTGATCTACTAGGTGCTGACCAGTGGCTTCTAGTGTGCAGGAGAAACGAAGCATGAGTGAGGATGGAACTTCAACAGCTGCTGTGTGCAAATGTGCACAGTAATGTGCTCATGCTTCAGGATCATTTATATTAAAGCATTTTTTTGTTAGTCAGATTTTAAACGATGGGTGGGAAGAGGCCTTGTAGCTTGCATTGATTAGGGCATTTCCACATATTGAGCATAGAATTTCTTCAGTTCAGTAGCTTCCTCTGTGATACAGTCCTTTCTTCCTTTTTCTTTTGTTTTCAAGAGATTGAACCACAATACCTCTGTCAGACTCCTCCTGCTGCCCCAGCTATGAAGTTTGATAAGCCAGGCAGTCATTACAGAATGAGTAGCCAAGTACATTAACGAGGATGCCTATTCCCATGATGCTGCCCGCTAAGCAGCTGCAGTACCCAGAGTACAACACAAAGATCCATCTTTTATAACCTAAAGCATCACTGATGGCAACATCCTCAAAGCACCTTCCATTGTACATATGGGGTCAAACAGCATCACTTTTTTTAGCTTCAGTGACCTCCATCTCGGACCAACTCTTCTTGTAACTTGATGGAGACTTACATAGGCTAATAAAATCTGATCCATTTCAAGGAACTAAACCCCAAACCAATCATCTCTGTTTGGCTTTTCTAGCATTCTTACTAAAGGAACAAGTCCTGGGAGAATGTTTTCAACATGTAAAATACATGTTTCCACACTTCACTAATGTAAATACCTTCCTTTGGTGCAAACATACTTTTACGTTGTAGGGAGGGGTGGATTGGATGTTTCTGTACCTTCTTTTGACCTCTTTGCCATAGGTGCCATTTCCCCTTAATCCCAAAATGAAAATCAAGGCATATTTTGAAGCCACTCTGAAGGGACGTAATGGAGATAGACCAGCAGACAATCTCTTTGTTTATGCACATAGTTGTGATAACATAAACAACATAAAAACCACACAAGCTTGAGTAGGATCTCTTGGAAGCCACCTAATTCTACACTGACATCTGCAGTGTCTCCAAGGATGCTAGCATAGCCAACATTTTACTTCTAAGAAATTTAGCATCTCATAAGTAGGCAAAAAAACCCAAATCAAGCAGAAGTGTAAATGGAAATGCTTAAAGGGATGCTATGACATAATATCCTGAAATGATGGATTGTTGGATTCAGTGAGCGTAGGGGGCTGTCCTAATGTCCTCTTCCTGTATTGAGGATAATGGGTATAGTAGCAATATTGTTAGGGAAAATACGATAGCAATCAGTATGATGACTGGAAAGGGTAGGTGTCTTGGAATGAACGGTACAGGGTCAGATTGAGCGAGTGATGGGAACATGACTGCAGTAGAGAGTCCCAGACTGAAGGTCTGAAATTTCCTAGCCTAAAAGGGATGAAGACAAAGAAGAACATTAGAGGGTTTAGCACAACAGGGAATGTTGCTTGGAAATGGGGAGGAGTACGATGTGCCCTAGAAAAGAATTATTGGGGGACAACGTGGCTTTGTCTGTGTATAGGCATCAAGCCAGATTTCCTCTTCATCCACATTTCTTTCTTGGAATAATGAACTGAAGTTTAGGCTGCTCAAAATGAAAATGCAAATGCCCAGTTTTAGCCCTTACGAGTTCACTACATAATAGACCATTGCAAGGAGCCGGTAACTCAAGCACCATGTGAAGAGAGCCATGCAGACGAAGCACACCAAACAGTGCTCTCACTGATCTGACAATTCACAAATACACTCGTACACTGGCTGAATAACTTCTCTGAGGCCGTATTCTAGTGGACTGAGATTTCAAACTTAACAAGTGTTTTTGCAATTCATGGGTGTGTTCCAAAGAAACAATGAAATCCACGGGGAATCAAGCACCATGTGAAGAGAGCCATGCAGACGAAGCACACCAAACAGTGCTCTCACTGATCTGACAATTCACAAATACACTCGTACACTGGCTGAATAACTTCTCTGAGGCCGTATTCTAGTGGACTGAGATTTCAAACTTAACAAGTGTTTTTGCAATTCATGGGTGTGTTCCAAAGAAACAATGAAATCCACGGGGAACTTTGTGGCTGGAAACCGGAAAAAAAAAGAGTCCTTAAACTAATTAGTGTGGAAGAAAATACTAATAATTGAAAAAAATGAATAGTTATGATTAGCACAACAGGGAATGTTGCTTGGAAATGGGGAGGAGTACGATGTGCCCTAGAAAAGAATTATTGGGGGACAACGTGGCTTTGTCTGTGTATAGGCATCAAGCCAGATTTCCTCTTCATCCACATTTCTTTCTTGGAATAATGAACTGAAGTTTAGGCTGCTCAAAATGAAAATGCAAATGCCCAGTTTTAGCCCTTACGAGTTCACTACATAATAGACCATTGCAAGGAGCCGGTAACTCAAGCACCATGTGAAGAGAGCCATGCAGACAAAGCACACCAAACAGTGCTCTCACTGATCTGACAATTCACAAATACACTCGTACACTGGCTGAATAACTTCTCTGAGGCCGTATTCTAGTGGACTGAGATTTCAAACTTAACAAGTGTTTTTGCAATTCATGGGTGTGTTCCAAAGAAACAATGAAATCCACGGGGAACTTTGTGGCTGGAAACCGAAAAAAAAAAAAGAGTCCTTAAACTAATTAGTGTGGAAGAAAATACTAATAATTGAAAAAAATGATCATAGTTATGAGGTAAATGAGCTGGTCAGTGAGCTGGAGGACTAATGAAACCTTGTTTCTTGTGCATGCATCTTTCATCTCTAAACTTCCCATACCTCAATAGCTTTAACCATTCCTTGTGCTCCATTTTAGATCCCTAAGGGGTACAAAGCAGCATGTGCAGAGGCTAGGTAGGAGCTATGTGTATGCTGATTAGTGGACTAATGTATATGTGCTAACTGACCATGTGGCTACTTCCAAATGAGATACATAGTCTGTCTGTTGCTCTTTCAGCTGGGGCAAAGTGGAAATCTCATTTGGATTCTTGCCTTTGTGCAGTTTTTGATTCACACAAAATTTACAGAAACTTAATTGTCTTTAAAATTCATTATAAATTGGCCTTTGGAGGGGTCAGCGAGTAGACAGAAAAAAATATGTGATGACATAAATATTGTTTGAACAGGAAGCTGGGCTGAAATGAAGAACAGTTTTTCTATTCCTGCTTTAACCATTAGCAACATATACAGAAAATAAAACCCTTGGACTGGAAATAAGTAAAATACAGTACCTCTCCCAGTTTTTATCCCAAAATCTGGAGTAGGAAGAACACCAAACGCTTGGATAAGCAGAAGAGAGAGATGCAGGATAAATCTCCTCAACATAGCTGTATCTCCTGGAAGCTTCCTGCCCACTGCATGTCCAAGTGCAGCAGAGTTAACAAACGCTTGACTACATGGCGATAAACACTGTATCCATTCATGTCTCATTAAATGTCAGATTCCACCTGGGATAGAAACCTCAGAAATGCACCACATCTAAACCAGGCAGCTTGACGTTCCTCTGTCACTAATTTTCTGTCAGAGGACAGAAACTGAAGAGAAGCTAAGTGAGGGAAAAGCTTTTGTCAGGTTGAACACCTAAGTAAACTCTTGTACCTTGCTGATGTTGGAGGAAAGCCTTAATAATGCACTGGGTACTCTGAAAGTCTAGCTCCCAGCTGGCACTCTCGCCAATACCAAAAAAAGTGCCATTTGAGAGAACATGTAAATGCATGAGGTGAAAAATCCATGTCAGCGGGAATTCTGACATTCACTTCTCAGATTTCCCCTGTAACAAAACTAAACCAACGCCCCTTTAAAAATACCTATGGTACCTCTGCCTGAAATCTGAAACACCTTCCCAGATGATGAAAATGTTGAAGGACATATAGCTTCTCCACAGACCATAAAGAGGCCATAAACTTTGAAAGTTGTCAAGACTTCAGTCCTTACTCCTTATTCTGGAACACTGGAATGATTTACAAATGTTTCTCTTAAAAATTCTTCGTGTCTAGAAGAATTCTTCATACCTCTAAAAGTTTGTGTGGGAATTTGCCATATTCAGTGCAAATGAATGGAAAATAGCTGAGCAAAAATAGAAAAAATTTATGAATGCCACTCTCCCATCTTTGTTAAAACGAGCCAGGGAGCTGGGAAGGTTAAGTAATCCTGTTTGTTTCAGAGTCTGTGAGATGCTCTCATCCTTAGTGTCCTGTGGCTTTTGAAGAAACTATCTTGTTCGGGATTATCTATGCTTGGTTTTGTGAGTAGTTTTGATCCTGTCTGATTAGTAAGTATTAATGTTATTTTTTTAACCTGGCTTATTCCCTTTCTGCTCCTAAAGACCATATCCTCACTCTGGAATAACAAAACTAGTAATAAAAATGTTTGGGTCTGAGAAAACCCAGTATTTCTCTCTCCACCTATTTTCCCAACCCATCACTACAGGTTTCTGTAGTTTCTCAAAGCCAGTGGAGAGTGAAGATGCAGCCCTGTAATGCAGGGGGAGCCAAATATTCCATTATCAAAACAATCGACTTTGCATGAGCTCTGCACAAACACACTGAGAGACAGCCCATCTTTAAAGGAGTCAATATCTAAACTGGCAGAGAAGACAAGGGATGGAGGAAAAAAATCTCAATGGTCAAATGAACACCTGGAACAGCCAAAGCACTGAGCAATCACAGGATTCAACAAAAATTGAACAGGAAAATGTGGACTTCAGCGTATTAACCACAAAGAGATACTTCCTGGACAATCAGGCATATTCACAATCTTATTTTCAGCTGAAACTAAGCCCCTATTTCTGTTTTTCATCAGATTCCACTAGAAATTGGTCAGCAGGAGCCCTTCTGGCAAAAACTCAGGAAATTTTGGAGCAAAATGAATGATGAAAACAGGCGGGAATTCAGCCAGTCAGACCTCAATAGTCCTGTTACAATTCCATGTGGAACTGAGAAACTGTGTATATGTTTCTCTTTTGACTCCATGAAAACCTATCAAAGTGTGCAGGTTTACAGCAGCACTGATGTCAGATCCTTGACATGCAATAAAGCACATTACGTGTGCTTGGATTTCCCATCAGCTGAGAACTTTGGTCAGAATTCTTCTCAGGGGACATTTTTCTTCTCCAGAAGGAACTGGTGCAAGTCTCTGGTGAATTTCATCCTCTTGGAAAAAGCAAACTGTTATTTCAGTGCTAACACTGAGTCTGCACTGTGCCACGGAACTTGTACTCAGATTGTGCCAACATGTCTTAGCAGTGTTGTTTTAAATAGCCCAGAGCTATTTTTCTGAGCCATTTCTACAGTTTGTCAGAAAATCATGCTCATTTTCACAAGACATTTTAATTTCCTTTTAGGTAAAAATGAAAAATGAGGAAAAGAAGTATTTGGCCAAACCTAAACTCCCTGACACAGCTCCTGGCGAGGAGAAGAGGAGCATGCTATGACTGTAGTGACATACAGCACCCTCAGAAGAGCAAGCAGTCAAGTGACATCTCCCACAAAATCTCATCATGACATGCCTCCTATGTGAAATACTTCAATTTTCAGTTGATTTATATGAAAGGCAGGGAGAGGACTCTTTTACCCTTAGAAAATGGTGCCATTCTTCTGCAAACAGAACCACTTAGCCAAAAATCCAGACTTCAGCTGAAAATATTTTTAATTCACTTTATTCATTACTTAATTGCTGGCTCTCAAAGTGTACTGAGAAAGACAGCTGTGGGACTGACAGAATTTAAATCACTCACCATCTGCAGAGGCGCAAAGAACGAAGACACTGCAGCGTACGTGACCAAAGCTCCAGTGGTCCTGAAACATGTTACTTTGGGATGCCTGAGTTATGATTTTTTAACCTTTTGGGGCTGGCCTAAGTTTGCATCTGGAAAGAGAGCACTTCAAGGCTGCCAAAGGAGACTAGCTGCCCATTCCCATTTAAATGGATGACAAATTAAGATCCAAATCTTCTGGTAATTCAGAAAGAAAGAAAAAAAAATAGCCTCTGCTATGTGAGGAGCAATCCCACTAAGAAAACAGTAACTGTGTAACTGAAAGCACAAATGGGTGCATTCAGTTAACAAGAGCCAAGTGGCAGGATCTTGCTTTTAGTAGGTCGGTGGACTTGTCCATCTCTCCTATGAACACCTTCGTATTAGTGAGGGAGGCATGGAGGCCATCAGCAAAGTTGACTGACTTTCTTCTTTATGTAGCAATGCTTTATTTTTATTAAATGACTGTATGACAGCTACAGAGATCTGTACACTTCATTTAATGCATGGTTGTGTGAGCCTTATGAGTTCAGACATTTCTAGGACAGGCTGAGCCATCAATAACTCCTTTGCCTCTGGCCGAAAAGTGTAACGAGAAAGCCTGATGTCATTATGGTCAGCAACCATCTTTTCTGTTGTGCTCTGAAAGAGCATTGGAAGGAAGAAAGGAGAATAACAGCAACCTCATAATGAGCATTGTGACTGAGAGAGGGAGGAAGTGGAAAAATTAATTAAAAACATCATCTGCTTTAGTTACACAAGTATTGCCACTGACTATTAACTATGAGCAAGGCAATGTCTGAAGGGGACAGGCTTCAAGTTTTGTGCACAGGCTTGGGATTAGACAAGAGTGTTTGGTGATCAGTTGCCATGCCACAATCTTTGTGATGTGGTCTTAGGTTTAGGCAGAGCTGAGACATTCCTATCTTTGCTTCAGGCAGAAGTAGATAATCTGCTTAATGGGGGATTAATTCCATCTAACTCTAGCTATCTGGAAATGAGGTGTCCATATCGGCTTTCTCTGTTATCAGTGGGAGAAGACTTGCTGCTGCAGAGCTTGACTTAGAACAGGGATATCTCAGAGCCTGTTCTGCAGGAACTACCTAACTCTGCCTTCTGGGTAGCTTAGGTTAGGCCAGACAGATCCCACTCTTCTTCCTCCGCTTGTTTCATCTGGCACAACAGAATAACAATGCTTTGCCTCTTAGATCTTCTCTAGACTCTGAGACTGGCACAGACTCTCCATTTGCTGTATGCTTGTACCACCCAACACCCCTTAAAATTTGCAAAGTAGGCTGTAACAAGGAAGCTGTTCAGATAGATAATAATTAGGGCAGACTTACATGAACAATGAGAAGAATTTGCTTCTCTTTAAGGAGAAAACTGGGTGACAGAAGTGAGGAAAAACATGACAATTCCTTTGCAGGCCTCCAGAGGCTCTACAGCAGGTCCTATGTTAGCTTTCTGTGCTACGTGCCTTAAGGCATTGTAACTATAATACTGTACATATATTGTATTTGAGCTCATGACTCATCTATATGAATATCTAGTGAAGCAAAAATTGGTGCAAAACATATGATAGTAATCAGCAATACAGTTGGGCAGCAGAGTGCTGTAACTATTGTGATTTGCTTTTTGGCAGAGCATCCGGTAGCACATTATTAAGAGCATCTTAAATCAGACTGTATTACCTGCATAAGGAGGAATGTAAATATGCAGTCACAATCAAAGCTGAAGCATGTGTTGAACTGGAACGTGCAGAGCAGGCCAGGCAGATTTCAACTGTCATTCATACATACTACAAAAGATGCAGCAGTTTTGAATCAAAAGTGGTGAAGAAGGTAAATATAAATTGGCAGGACACCCCTTGGCTTCAGGGGTGCAAATTGAGCTGTAAAGTTCCAGGGCCACAAATGCAAATATCAAGGGAAAACATAATGAAGAGCAAGAAGTGACACAAAGTGGCAACTGTGATCCACTGGGCATCACAGCAAGTTGGTGCCATGTCAAACGTCAGCACCAAGACAGGCAAGATCATGTCAGTGCTTGTCTAACATATTTACGTTGTCAATAAGCTGGAGCTTGACAAGGAACGGCAAAGGGTGAAATTCCCTGAGTAGACCATGAGGGGTGAGCAGCAATGACAGCTAACATCTGCTGGAACTAAAATGTTGCTGGCTCAGCCAACAGGACCCCCCAGTTTAGAGATGGCTAGAAGCCTTGCAATTCAGACAAGGTCAAAGTCTGAAAGAAGGCAAAAATGAAGAGAAGAGGCACATGTTTTGCAAAGACACCTCATTTTCCTTGGCCACCTCTATGGCCAGTAGAAATTTTTCAAGTACCCTAATTTGTGTTTTTCAAAGTGATGGCTCTTGAAAAGAAAATGGTTAATTTTGGGAGGGGAAAAAATTAAAATTTAAAGCCAGTCTGATACATCTCTAGATTTTACTGCCTTGGTACCCTGTACCCGCAGAATACTTTGTTACTTGTCACATAAAAAGCTATCAAAGAGATTACTGAGTTCTACTTTGTTTCTATTGTTCCTATAGTTTGTGTCATCCTTCCACCTTTAACCCAAAAATTCCAATGACTCTGAAGAAATTCTTATCAGTATGGCTGAAGTTTGCAAAATACAAGCCAAAGAAGAGGATATGGTTTGGAAAGTAGAGATTCCAGTGCTGCTCCTTTGCACCCCCTTTTCCCCAAAAAAATCCTCCTTTCTCACCCATTTGGTCAGATAGAAACTGTGAGGAGTAACATGGAAATCTGGGAACAGCAAAATATGCCCCATGAAGAAAAATGAAGCCACCATGTAGAAAATGATAATACAGGATGTCATCACTCCAAGGAGACCTGTTTGCAGACAGCAACCTCTGATTGACAAAAAATTGAGAGTTGACTCCCCTGATAAGGGGAATATGTATCTGTGTGTTTGTGTGTGCGCATGCTAATTTTTACTAATCATGTTGATAGGTTGGGAAGGCCCTAAGAGCACAAGGCATACTTGAAACTGATGCACTGTGCTAATCTAAATCCTCTGATGATTCTGTCTCGTCCAGATTAGGCTGCATCACAGTGTGTGATGGTACAGAAGCATATGCCCATAAAATCCCAAATGAGTGTGCAACACTCATGTCTGTTGAGCTGCTAAAGCTGCTTTGAACATTGGAGGAAAGCAGTTGCACTCCAGTTCAAGGAGCTTACCAGTTCATTTTCAGAAGGTGGTAAAACTGCAAAGTCTAACTGTGCAAAAGAATTCACAAGGTCTAGTTAGGAAGCATCTGCAGACCCCTGAAGCTGGATGACCTTCCGTTCTTTTTTAATATATTCTTTGAACTTCAAAAATTGCCAGTTTTAACATGTATTACTTTAAGAGTTCTGTTCCTTGAAAATGAGTACTCAGTTAACTTGAGCACACCCACTCCACCACTGTGCAAATGGGAAAACCTTGCCTCAAAAGTTTTCCCATGAATTATCTACCCACAAGTATAACCTACACCTTCTCCTTGGACTGAAACCTGTGGGCAAACATAGCACCAATCTTTCAAGCAACCCAACAAGTTCATCTTGCTTTAGGCTGGGTACCACTATGCACACATACTTTTCAGGACTTGTTTCTCTCATTCTGTAATAAGCTAAGCATGAATACAAGTCTGAGGTGCAAATCCCAAGCTTTTCTTTTCACATGAGCGCACTCTGTGTTCTAGCAGGCTCCTCCTGCCATTACAAAAAGCCTCCAGAGAGCACTATATAAAATGGTGGAGCAGCTGGCAAGAGGCTGTTGCCCTGGGACTCGTCATTGCTCTTTTAGAAGAAGGATGGGCTTCCTGGGAAAGCTGTATGAAATGCTGGCATGAATATCCCGCACTATCATTTGGAATGGCAATGACATGGGAAGGTTATCACAAACTGTCACCATTTATTTACGGCTTGTGTACAACTGTGACCACAGGTAAATCTGTCAAGATACAAGCTCTGTTATGAGTCTAAGCCAGGTAGTGCAGGGGAGGGGATATGCCTAAGAATTGTGTGCAAGTACCTAAAGAGACCTTTGGGGAGCATGGAGAAGAGGCACAGCCATTTCACAGACAGCTAGAGATTGTCCAGCCCTGGCAGGGTAAGGGCACAGGCTTGTTCCTCTTTTGCAAGGCAACGCGCCTGCAGAGCTGTCCAACAGCTGAAGTTCTTCACACCTCTTCCCTTCTCTCCTGCTGTTGCCCCACCAGATGATGCCCAAACACGCGGAGACTGCAAAAAGGCTTTTACCAGCCTTCCACAGTGCACTGTCAAGCCCATGCTAAGACAGCACAGGTGTTTGTCATCCCCTACCCAGCTTCAGAGAAGTGACAGTTAGTGCTACTACTTGGTGGGGAGAACTGTGTAAACCCATGAGACAACAATATTGCAATTCCTGCACTGCTGAGGAGATGTCTCTGAAGCACAGCTCCTCTTCTAAAGCACTAGCAATAAGCCTTTGCAAAACAAAATAAAACAAATTAATAAATGATTAGGCAAACTATTTCCAGTGGCTTTTCTGAACTTTATTCCTTCAGTTTCTAAGTATCACTTAGTAGCCTGTTACTCTGCTCTGTTCTGCAGTTCATGACTAAAATAGGCTGCTAAGCTGTAGGGAAGATACTGATGGACAGCTCTGCAAATTGTTCCAGCTGAACCATAAAACTGTCAAACAAATGATACATGTTAGTTGTGATGGCCCTGTGCCTCCCAGAAATAAAGTGAATCCCTAATGGAAGACTTTGGTAAGGAATTAAACATTAATTAGGGCTTATACAAGATGGATATAAAAGGGATTAGAGACAAACCATAGGTTTGCTGTAGCAATGGTAGAATGAAGGCCAGAGCATTTATTTCTGAACTTCAGTTTCTTGACTGATTATGAGCAATACAGACCTACAGCTGAGAACATCATATGGCAGAGGAAAACATCTTTATTGCTTGTTTTGAAAGGGGTAGTGACCCAATGCCTTAGTTGTCTTTACCTGCTTCACAAGCACAGTGCTAGGAGAGTACTTATGTTGTCAATTATTGACATGGTTCCTAACTGGAAGAGGTTCTAATGGGTTGCCTCATGAGCTCATGTGATGGCCACAGGAGGTCTAATTGGAAATTAAGGCTATACTTGGTGTCAAAGTGGCAAATAGCTTTGTAATGGAGATACAGTTTTAATTGAGCATAGTTGGGTTGACTTGTTTATACAAAATGAGCCAATGAAAGCTTTTCAAAGGACTCAAAAAGAGCAGCCATTCTGATTTTTGCTATAGGACTTTGTGATTTGTTATTATTTTTGCCTCTGCCTCTCCACAGCCCACACAAAATGTCAGTTACAATCTATGTTCTGTGGAACAAACAAGTAAGAATGTGTAAATCCTGTGCCTTTCCATTTTTGGGGCAGGCTTCCAAACCTGTATTAATTAATATGTTGACTGGCATCTAACTTGAACTTAAAGTTCAAAGCATGAGCCATCATTGATATTAATGCAACCAGCATCACAGATTTCCAAAACTTTCTGTCAGACCGAATACAGACAATTTTAATTCTAACTCACAAAAAAAAATGTCTGTTGGATTCTGTTTACCAAGCATTATGAAAAATGATAAGTCAACTTACCCATTAAGAACAGATATATAAATAATAAATATTCCCTCCTGGATCAGCTGCAAAACAGAAGCTCACACAAATGTTGTAGCAACTGCGAGCACCTGGAAACTGTAACCATAGCTCAAGAATTTGCTCTTGCCCAGCTACAAGTGACTGGACTCAACCTTGCTTGTTTAGTACCATGAAGTGCAATTCAATGCTGTGAAAGGTCCACTGGTTAACATTCTTTGAATGGTAGCACACAGTACTACCACTGTTGGACCACAGAATTTGAAAGTTTCCCTTCTGGTCTTTAGCTATTCCCACTTACGCAGAAGAAGGGTGCTGACAGAGGATAAAACAGATTCACCACCCCTTCCTGTTCAGACCCAGTGCACATAAGGAATCAGAGAGTTGCAGACAGTCTGGTTTCCTCCTACAACTAGACGCAAAACTTCTGATGGGCACTTCTGCATGGCACTTCTGAGGCCATGCAGATTCTGCTGCTGCTGCACTGCTACCAAAATTACCCTGTTCCCTAGCACAAGGTCTCCAATGAAAGCTAACTCAACAGGGTTCTGCCTGGTCCTTACACAGGCATGAATCCTTTCTCTTCCATCCTGGTAGGCATATTCAGAACCGAGCTCCTGACGGTTGTGCTCTTCTGAAGCCACATGGCCCTCTATCTGCTTTTGTCCATTCACATTTTTGCCCATCCAAAGGCACGGGTGATGGCGAGAAAGAGTTATGTTTTTCCCCTTCTAACTTCAAGGTTACTCTGCATGAACATTACAAAGGCTTTGTGCATAAGTACAGAGTAAGCTTTGCTGAGCAGAGCAGAAAAGTGAAGTAAAAAGAATAGGTCAGAGCCCTACTTTCAGCTGCATCTTTGTGACACCCAGCAGAGACAGTTTCGAAAAAGACCATGTTTCCCAGAAGGCTTCCCAGGAAATTGTCATGTCTGACATGGGGGGGAACCATCTACACATGTCCACAAGCTGCCTGAGATGTGCTACACCATCACAAATTTGAGGAAAAGCCTCGTAGCTGCTCCCAGTCAAGGAGAACGTGAGTAAGAAACAGGAGCTGACATTGAATGTGCTCTTCTAAGGAAGCCCTGTAAATAGAGATTGCAACAAAAGGTCAATCTTTTACCTCTGCACGAGACTTGGAGAAGTTCGCTAAACACTCCTCCAATGTTGCAGCTCTTTCTGTATGCTCTTGGCAGAACTAACTGTGGAAATCAACTCCCCACCCCCTGTCCACCCTGTGTGCTGATGCCAGTTCTAGGAGCAATGATAGTACAAAAGACTGTCTGAGGTTTGAGGGACAAATCTGTTCCTTCCTCCACACTCAGCCTCTCTTCCTCAAAGCAAGAGGTGGAATGTGCTCTGACCATAGGTCAGAGCACACATACAAACCCTCATTCCACCAGAGGACCTAAAGGAGTTGAAAGAGAACTGACTATGTGGGGTGCGACACAAGTAAATGGTAATTTTTGCCCTGAGGAGCTGATGCAGCCAAAGAGGAAACTGAGAAGATAAAGTGGCTTGTGAGAAGGATGCAAGACGGTATATCATCTTCAGCTAGCCAACACAGTGCTGTCTCTCCTATACATGACCACAGTTGTAATAGATGTATAGAAGGTGACTGCTATGTAACAAATTTTTGCCCTGAGGAGCTGATGCAGCCAAAGAGGAAACTGAGAAGATAAAGTGGCTTGTGAGAAGGATGCAAGACGGTATATCATCTTCAGCTAGCCAACACAGTGCTGTCTCTCCTATACATGACCACAGTTGTAATAGATGTATAGAAGGTGACTGCTATGTAACATTGTTGTGGTTTAATTTCAGTCGGCAACTAAGCACCACGCAGCCGCTTGCTCACTCCCCCCCCAC
>NW_008794879.1:1569264-1571076 GCF_000699145.1 Aptenodytes forsteri | reverse complement strand
CCCCCCCGGCCAGCTTTCCCCAGTTTATGTACTGAGCATGACGTCACATGGTATGGAATGTCCCTTTGGCCAGTTTGGCTGTGCCCCCTCCCAGCTTCTTGTGCACCTCCAGCCTTCTCAGTCAGTAGAGCATGGGAAGATGAAAAGTCCTTGGCTAGTGTAAGCATTACCTAGCAACAACTAAAACATCGGTGCGTTATCAACTTTGTTCTCATCCTAAATCCAAAACACTGTACCAGCTACTAGAAAAGAAATTAACTCTATCCCTGCCGAAACCAGGACAAACATCAATGCCATTCTTATTGGTACCTGTGCAACACTCTCCCTACATTATAAACCAAATTTTGCTATGAGCAAAAGGGAACACGGATTATATGGAGAGCTCAGAATTTATCATTAGTCTAATTAAGGTCTTCACAATCTAATTAAAATACAGGAGATCGCTATTGTTAGTTCAGTTACGGTAATATCAACATCCTGATAATAAGATTAAGACTGATATATGTTAAATTCCTAGTATCTATCCCTTTTCTCTGCCCTTATGTTTAGCCCACCATTGTCCTTCTGAGTCCTAAGACTCAGGGAGGACATAAACTCTCCCTAAGCAGAAAGTGTATATCACACTAAGTCCTTGGCATGCCAATTTCTTCACCAAAGGTAGGCTAGTGGTGGTTGTAGGGTGGTTGCCTGAGTCCTGCTTAGGGCTATTTTTGTATGTTTTCTTAATAAAGCCTTCTTTGTTTTCATTAGTTCTCAGCTAAACTTTGACACTTGGACACAGGGTAGCTCTTCACTCAGGGACAGTGGAGTAAACCCAGAACTTTACAACCAGCAGTAAAATCTTTCGGGTTTATTTCCCTCCCAAGTTAAGTGCAGAGGAAGCACACACCAGCATCAAGCCCAGCACCACAATACTCCTGAGGAAGAAGTACATAACCCAGCATAGGAAGAACATTGCACCTTCACAGTAGTCCTCTCCATCAACAAAACGTAAGTGTTGCCACTGTTCACAGCACAACCTCCCCCGACTTCAGTTAACATAAGGAACTATGCAATGACTGTCTGTATTGACAGATGTTTATCCAGGGCCTGAGTGCACTAACAGGCCTCAGTGGCCCTGATCAGCCTCCCCTGAGGCCCCCACCTACAGCCTCTGCCCATGGGCCACGAGCCTCATTTCAGCTCAGCCTGGGGCCTTCAACCCCTACCCCAGGTATCTTGTAGAAGTGCTGGTTTCAGCACTGCCTACATCTGGCCATGGACCTGGTTGATCTGGACCCTGATCTGCAGACTGACTTCCCAGCTTGACCTCAGAGCTGTCCTGTCACCATGAATTTGCCTGCTCCAGATCTGATGATCTGGACTCCGGGCTGACTGCATCTGCAACTTCAGTGCCTGCCCTGCTCCTCGATTCAGAGGCAGTGGATGGGGCTGGTGAGGCCCCTGCCGGCCCTGTTAGCCCCCTTAGCTCTCTCTGCCTCAGGGAGCAGCTGACCCTTGCTGCACCCTGACACATTTTACCCTCAATGGTATTCACCAAGCTAAGCTGAAAAAATTTAGGCAACAGTCACCCGACCACCAAACAATCATTACCACAGCTAAAACAAGCTCAGGCCAAGACAAGCCCTGAGGCAACACACTGTCAGGTTAATGTAAAGCCTTTGGCCTAATACTTGTAATGACAGAATAATATGTACGAGGTTACATCTGAAGACAAAAATAGATGTACAGTGCTGAATCGCAGCAAAGCAACTCCCTTGAGTCATGTTGAATCATAGAATCATTTAGGTTGGAAAAGACCTTTAAGATCAT
>NW_008794879.1:1562560-1568665 GCF_000699145.1 Aptenodytes forsteri | reverse complement strand
CAGGCAGCTTTCCAGCCACTCTTCCCCAGGCCTGTAGCGTTGCATGGGGTTGTTGTGACCCAAGTGCAGGAGCCGGCAACTGGCCTTGTTGAACCTCATACAATTGGCCTTGGCCCACTGATCCAGCCTGTCCAGATCCCTCTGCAGAGTCTTCCTACCCTCAAGCAGATCAACACTCCCGCCCAACTTGGTGTGGTCTGCAAACTTACTGAGGGTGCGCTCGATCCCCTCATCCAGATCATTGATAAAGATATTGAACAAGACCGGCCCCAATGCTGATCCACTTGTGACCAGCCACCAACTGGATTTAACTCCATTCACCACAACTCAATCAAGGTGGGTTAGGAGGTCACATCTGGATGATAAGTTCCATGTCCCTGGAAAAATGATAAAGCCTTTATTGAGCAATCTTAGGCTATATACACTTGGGTGAAAGCCAGGGTAGAATGACAGGCATCACCAATGCAGGGAGATGTCAAATCCTGTCCTTGAATGTATCCAGCTTTGGGATATTAGAGATATGCACATGGATGGTGTCTAGAATTGCAAGCATCCCCATAATACTTGTTAAATTTGTTGTATTCTGCAGAGGTGATAACAAGACCTCCTAATCACATCTTAGGTAAACTAAGTAATGAGAAGGAAAACACTTGTGAAGGGCTGAGAAGTATTTTCATCACTCTGAGTCTGGCTGTTTGCATCTACCCAGACTATGTTGTATACCAGCAGTTGATCTCCTCAGAGTGCAGAGGACCTGCACCTTAGCTACGAAGTCCAGAAAGTTCCCTGCAAAAGCCATAAAACACTTCTAAAACTGGTCAGAATTGTATCTCTAGACCAAAAGTGGGAGTCAGAAAAAACATGATGGTGTGGCACCAGGAAAGAAGCAGACACTGAAAAATCTGAAACCCCTGGGAGGAAATGGCACGTCCCACCCTACACAGGGGTGTAAAGTACCCTGTTCTCTCCTACCCAATGGATCAACCCTTGCTAATCCCAAAGTGGTGACCATGCAACTCTAGGATGATATCTCCCAGGCACCTTCAAGCTTTTAAGTGCCTCTCAGAAGAGCACCACTGTTCCTGCACCACATCCCACTTCTGGCTGGGGCTCATCACTGCTGCTTTGCAGAAGAGCAAGCACCAGCAAAGGCAATCACCACCAGGGAGCAAATATTATGTCTGTCTGCAATCTGCACAGCCTGTTGGCAGAAACCTAGTGCTAGAGGTACTGCAGGTCTTGAAGCAGCATAAGACTGTCCCATTGAGGGGAAAGGCAACAGATAGCTGCAGGCCACATCCAGTTCAAGTACTCATCCCAAGGGCTGGGGATGAATCAATGAAGAAGAGGAAGGAAATCTCAGGACTCACAAAACCCACCAGGTCCTGGGGGAAACCTGCAACATTGTCATCAGCTGAGCTTTAAAAACAAGCCCTCCATAAGAAATGCAGCACTAAGATCCATGCTGCATTGCTGATAAGACTCCCGATGTGAGATATATACGTCTGATCAACAGATACTTTTAGTATGTTGCAGGCAATTACAAGCACAGCGGCAAGTAGGTAGTGGAGACGGGTGTATACAGCTTGCTGGACTCCTGCAAGCAACAGGATCACTTCAGAGAGCTTTTTACAAAGGCTGCCCATGCTATGGAAGCTATGGAGATGCACGAGTCAGAGCACAATTTCATATTGTGCCTTCTCCAGCCTAACAGCAAGCAGTTGAGTCAAGGCTGGTCTCATTCTTTTCTACCCCTGCCCCTGTGCTTACTCTGTTGCGGACTACCAGGCACCAGAGCCACACGGTGCCATGTCTCTGGAGCTTACCTGTCCACAAGAAAACAAACTGACCCAAAAAAGGAGTTGCTTCCCACCCAGTCAGCCAGCTGAATTATCTTCCCTTCAGCTGCCTTGCTGTCAGACCTCACACACGGGAAACAGCAGGACCACGCAAGCAGTGGCAGGGAAGAAAAGGAGGACCAGTCCTTTTGGCAGGAGCCCTGGTTAGATTGGATTAAATGTGACATGAAACTCAAGACCGTTCAGCTGAGTCCATCTGCCCAAAGACCAGCTGCTACCATGTGAGAATGTGAAATTATCCAAGAACCAAAGGCTGTCTTAAGCCCTGGAGTGCCTCACCATTATTAGTGCTTAGTTATTACAAAAAATATCCAGATTATCCATCCGTCATTTCCTCCCAGGCCCAAGAGCAGAACTCATGCTCTGGATAATTTTCTAGGCTTTAGGTTCCATATGTTACAGCAAAATTCTTGTTCCTGCCATGTGGCATGATTAGATGGCTATTTGACAAAGCAGTCTTGGCATTTCCAGGGATGCTCTTTGGGGCCAAGTTTATAATTAGTGCTGAAGGAGCTGGAGGCATCTGAATGGAAAAGCCCCCCCCCGAAATTTGCTGTGCACTGGTTTCCTCTGAATTGTGCAGGTACCTCCTGACAGAGAACGAAAAAGCAGCAGGAGGAGCTACCTGCTCCCTGATATGCCTGAAGGAGCCTGATATGTCTGTTCCCAAAACATCTGCAGGGACGCTGCAGGGAGGGCAGCTGGGGCCAAATGCTTTGCACAGCCTTTCTGCGAGGAGTGACTCAGCTCAGGAGTAACAGGTTTTACATCTCTTATCTTGCCCAGCTTGAGACACTGGAGGATTTTACGCTGGCCAGGTAGCTGGGAAGGATCAGCCTCAGCATATTTGAAAGGGCCAGTGCAACAGTGCTGCTCTCCTGCTACTTCCCTTCCATTCTCCCACCATTTCCTGTGCTCGTGTGCCTCCTCAGGAATGCCCCAGGACAGGACGAGCTCCCGGTCTGTGCAGGGAGACAGGAGGAGGCTGCTGTAAAATCCCCAGCGTTCTTTGGCGAGGAGTGTCAGCTGTGGGAAACCTCCCTGGTAAAACGCTCCACAGAAAACCTCCTGCTGGGCACTTCCCAGCTCTTGGATGAACAGAAAGCCAAAGGCAATAGGGGAGCTTCCCCTTGGCTAGGGTCTTTATCAGGGGTCTGCCTGACGGTCTCTAAAACTACGCTTATAACAAGCTGGACATAGGTGTTCAGCTCTGAATGAAACTTTTACACCTGGGAAACTGCTTGTTGGACGTCATCTGTGGTAACCCTAGCATTTGCCCTGCCCCTGGGAGAAGAGGCTTGGGAGAGTTGCAGAGCAGGCCACCGGGTTTCACCGGTATAGCCCGGCATTCAGCCTGCAAATGCTTCCAAGAACACGTCAGGCAAGTTGGCTACCTTGGTTGGGAAAAGGCAAGCCATTTGGCCCCAGCTGCTCATCCTGCAGCATCCCTGCAGATGTTTTGGGAACAGAGGCATGTCAGGCTCCTTCACAGGGAGCAGGTAACTTTCTGCTGCATTTTATTTCTCTGGCAGGAGGCACCAGGGCAGCTGTGGTGAGCAGAGAAGATTTTCTGCTGGGAATTGCAGTTCTTCAGAAGAAGTACCTTGAAAAATCTTGTCAGCTGCTTTGTCAGACACGGGAAGAGAAACCTGGAGGTGATGCAGAGATGCCTCCAGTTCTCTCTTTCTCCTCTGGCAGGGGTTTTGTCTTATCTTCTGTCTCCCAACTTCTGGTCTGATGTGGTTGATGTGCTAGATGTAGTACTTCCCCATGCCTTGGGGGAAGCTGTAGAAAACAAGGGAGACACTCTCTTTAGCCACTACCCCAATCTCTGAGAAGGACCTTCTTGGAAATGCTCTGGAGATCATGGGCTTGTCAGACTCCTGAGGAAGAGTCTTTCCCTGAGCTCTGACAGACGTTTCTTTAAAATGCCAACAGAGCGCCATCTGCATCCATGGCTCTGTTGTGTTTCAGGACTTTATACAACATGTCTGATATCGTGTCTGAGAAGGGCCAAGGTTTCCTGGCCAAATGAACATAGTTTTGTTTGACACCTTGTCTTCCAGATGTGACTTTGAAATCAGCCAAGTGGAAACGTAACAGCTCTGTTTTGGCAGTCTCTACGGGAAAGTCAGGGTGGTCTCCAGGGCTCAAGCCTTCCTGATGCCAACAGGGACAGTCTGCGGTAGGAACCCATGGGATTCATGGGGTTTCTCCCTTGTAAATACCTTTTTGCTGAAATTTGCTGGTAGGTCTTTGGCTGGGGGCTGAGCTTTTTGCTCCTCTGCAAGGGATAGCTTTCACGCCCATTGCAGCTAGGTGCTGGAGGTGTTGGTATCTGTGCCTGCCCTGCAATGAACCCCCCACACCTAAAGGCAGTGAGGTGCAGGGTTGCTGTTAATAAGCAACAAACCACGGTATGACATTTGGTAGTCAGGTGTTCATCTCCTCCGGCCTATCCCTCTGGAGGGGAAGCCAACAAGAGAGGCAATGTCAGTGAGGTCCTTCCCCCCCATGCACCATCCTTTCCAGCTGGCAAAATGCCTGCAGCCCTCACTGAAGCCCAGGCAGCAGCACTCACCCCAAAGGCAGTTGTTGCCCCAGCTCAGGGCGCAGCTAGCAGCATATGGCTGACTTCCCCGCCTAATGGCTCCCAGGTTGTCAGATCCCACTTGAGTTTGAACTTCCACTGCCTGTTTAACACCTTCCTCAGGTCTTCTCAGAAAACAGAGAGTTTGGAAGAAACAAGTATCCCCCTGCAGAAGCCCTGGCTGCCAAACTGGCATTTCCTCTAAGGATAAAGGCAATCTCTTAAATATTCTGCATGGAAACCTCACTAGGGTTCAGCTTGGGCCTTGCTGCTCTTCCAAGGCATTGGAGTACTGGGGCTGAGCCACAGCATGAGCAGCCTTGTGGAATTTAGGGGAACCCCCCTTGCCAGAGTCAAGTTACAATGCCAGATCGCCATTCCTACCTGAGCCTCCGGGATGTAATGCTGTTGCCTGCATTTTGGCTGTGAGCCTTGTAAGCTCACAAGTCCCACAGGGACTGAAGGCCTCAAGAGGCAGATGAAGCTGCTAACAGAGGAATAACTTATCAGCAATCAGAACAAAACCACTCTGCAATTTCTTAGAGATGGGTCCCAGTTTGCCACCCCTTGGGACAGGGAACCTCCTGGCTCAAGCAGGATTACATGTGGCGTGAACTTACTTGTGCAGAGTCTCTTCCTAGTTGCAATATTCTTGAGCTGAGGAGTAAATGTCTGTCTGACTTCCCCTCTGCCAGCTCTGGCACAACGGCTTCAGGGAGAGCTTTGGTGAAAGGGGCTGAAATACCAGAGCATTTGGGGTGGCAAATTTTGGTTGCTCCTCTAGGACTGATAGACTTGATTTCCACAAACGCAGTGTCACTTTGTTCTCTTGCTGGAGATCATCTGCAGCCCAGCTCTTTGCCTGGCAGTTCTCTGCAGTTTCCCTGGTGTGAGCACTGTTACAGGGGCCCACGATTTCCCCTGCTAAATCCAAAGCCTCTATTGGAAATCAGACTGGAGTACCCCATTCACCCAATTAATTAGAACTAATGAACACAAAATGAGATGCTACCACAGTATTTGGGGATGTGGAAGGGAGGCCCAATTCCCCACATTTTTCTTCTAGCTGGCAAGGCTTGATGAGATTCCCGAAGGCCATACAATACCTAAAAGAGAGGGATCCTAAGGAAGAGCGTCCCACCCCCATGGGAAACCCAGTCCTCAGATACACGTCATAAGAAATAAGCATTTAGAAAGTCAATCTACAGCCTATTATAAAGTGCATTTAAAGCTCTTTGCCATACTGAGATCAATAAATACGCTTAGACTGAAAAAACGGACATAGTTTCAATTCTGCTAATATGTTCTTTCGGGGAAGGCTGTTTTGATCACCTGCACTGCTACATACTATTACTCTTTTCTGCAGGTTTGTCAACACAGAGCACGAGGACGTAACAATACCATTAGAGTATACCTCCCTCATGCGGTATGTAAGAGAAATGCAACAGCAATAACTGCATGCCGTGCAGCAACTTGGGGGAGGTAACTCCTGGTCACTACCGACGCCGGAACAACAACAAAAAGTACGAGGCGCCTAGGCTTCAGACGGAGACGTTACTACCCGATTTACCTGAGCTGCGATTCCTGAAGCGAATTAAATACGCTCACCACAGCGCCGGCGGGAGCCCTCGGGGGCGGGGGCCGCCATTACCGACC